>NW_026067912.1:10283696-10384687 GCF_014885135.2 Alexandromys fortis | reverse complement strand
CTCTCTCTCTCTCTCTCTCTCTCTCTCTCTCTCTCTCTCTCTCTCTCTCCTCCCTCCCCTCTCTGTTTCTTTTCTGTTAATCCAACTGTCTCTCTAGACTTCTGCAATTACTTGTGTGGTGTTCACCTGGACCTGATATCCCTGACAGAAAGTGTGACTTGTGTCTGAGTTTTAAAGCAACACCTTCTGACCAAGTGTAACAAAAGCTAGCCCCCCCCCTTTTTTGGAAGCCTAAGGAAACCTTCTCTACGTGTCTCCACAAGCGGGGATTTGGATCCTTGGATCTATTCACATTTTGAAGCAGATTAAAAGAGAAAACGTGATTCAGTTTTACTGTAACTCCTGCACAAATACTTTAAAAAAATTGAGCCTTATGTGTATGTTTTCATTCAGTTGGGGACCTTTGCTAGCAAACTGCCTCCAATCAAGAGTTCATGTCTGCGGGGCCCTGATACCTGAACTTTGGACTGGATTCCAACCTAGGACTAATTCAGGAGAGCCTTCTTGACCCCAGCCTTTGCCTCTCATTTAGAAGACTTAACAGCTACTAAGTGCATTTTCTGGTGAAGTGTGATCAAGTCCTAGCACCTTGAAGGTTGTGACTCTGCTCAGAAGTCCCGGGACAGAATGCTTTGCCCAAAGAAGTCAGGACTCTGCAAGCCATTCTGTAATGCAAGAAGTCTCCAGCAGATGGCGACAGCTTCCTTTGAATTCTCCCGAACCCACTGGCATACAAACAGGGAGCGAACATTGTTGATTTAAACGTGATCAACAATGAAGTCTTCTTTCTCTTGTCCCTCCTACTCCTATCTCTCTGTGGCTTTCCTCCCTAACTTAATAAATTCTCAGCTAACAGCGACTCAGAGATAGAAAGCAAGCCAGAGCTCCTAAGGCGTAATGCTCGGCTCACTGCTGTGGAGAGAGCCCGGAGGCTGGTAAACTCCATTCGGTCCCCAGCAGGTCACTGGGACTCAGGCTTAGCAGCCGCCTCTAGCCAGCAACTCTTAGGGTAATACCTGGGGCAGCAGGCTTGCTTGACCAGAGTTGCTCCAGGACCTAGGGAAAACAGCTTTTTGGCAAAAACAAACGGTAGAACTATTAAGTATGAGCTAATTGTTTGGGGAAATATGACCAGCCCTCACATCTTTTAATATACCTAGCACTTTATCTGTATTGATCTGCTTCTGCTAAGGAGGAAATTCAGAGTTTATCTCCCTGTCTGTACAATCAAGAGTGGTGCTGGACCTATTGTTAAATCACAGGAGCCCCGCTGGGACCCTGCCTCCTGCTTTCTAATTTCCGCACCCATGGCAAACATGAATAATCAGTGGGGTTAATCAGCACTTTATCTCCCAGGTGCTGTGCGTGTCCAATATCCTGAAGTTTGAACGGCAGGCAGACAACAGGAATTCCCAATGCTAGCGGGGAGGATGCTCAATATCAGAGGCCCGAGAGAGCAAATCATTTAGGAGCCAGGAGAAGGGACACGAATATCCTGAGGCGGTGAGAAATTATTGAAGTTAGGAAGACGTGACTAGGCAATTTTAAAAGCAACGTGAATGGTCCATCCGGGTGCCAGCTAGAGCAGGGGGCGGGCTCTAGAGAAATTGGTCCAGAGCCTACTTACTCATAGAAAGTCGTCCAGCCCGTTTCATCGCTCTTGGTGGCTAGGAGTCCGGTGTTCCCATCATAGGTCATGAGGCCAAGCTCCAGGTTCTGTGTTGACACCGCTTTGAGGCCTCCATTGGTGCCCACGGTAAGGGTGATGATCTGGTTATCCGGCATGAGCAAGTGGCGGGGCATGCCGCTGCTGTCCCTGCGGATCTTTAGGGAATTTCCGTTGTTGTCAATCAACTCAGTGACGTCATTGTCAGCGCTGTATGTGAAATTGTACAAGTACTCCCCCGTCACCAGGCTCACAGTGTACTGATGGATACCGTCGGCGTTGAACACGTACAGTTCCTGCTCTCCCGGCGATGCGGCCTCGTACTGGTTGAATGCATTAAGAACAGGTTTATTTTTGCTGACCGCCCTAATCCGAATATTCCCAAGGTCCGCGATGTAGATGGTGCCGTCGGGAGCCACAGCTAAGGAGGATGGGGAGTTCAAGATGGCGTCTGTGGCGTAAGCATCATCTCCCGAGTAGCAGATGCAGTTGACGTCATTTTTGCAGTCGCAGTCAGAGGCTGCGCCGGCTAAGAGGCAGATCTCCCCATTGGTGGTGACCTGGCGTAGGCGGTTGATCTTTTTCTCGTCCGTCTCGGTGATGTAGAGCACCCCAGTGTGCGAAATGGCGATGGCACTGGCTGACTCCAGAGCAGAGTGGATGGCAAGCTTACTGAGCGAGTAGTCAATGCCCGGAACCTGGCAGTGCATAGGCCGTCCCGCAATGATGCTGACCTGGTGATTCTCGGTGATTCGCAGGATGACGTTGTTCTCTAGGACGTATAGGGAATTGTCCATGGGGTTGACGGCAAGGTCTGTCGGCCACTCCAGACGAACCTGCGTATGATGCGACATTTCAAGAAGAGCCTTTAATATATTGCATACATGCATTTGGAGAAAAGATTTAGCTTTAAAAAATATTTATTTTATTCTATATATGTTAATTCTTTCCCTGAACTTATGTTGGCACCATGTGTGTGCCTGATCAGAAGAGGGCAAGGATATTGGATCCCCTGGAATTGGATTTATGGATGATTGTGAGCCAGTGCTTGGGTGCTGGGTTTCAAACCCAAGTCTTCTGCAAGAGCAACAAGTGCCTTTAGCTGCTGAACAGCTCCCTGGCACCAACTTAGCATTAAAGTAGCACACTTACTGTGGCCCACTTAGCATTGAACTATTTGCCTGAGCTGGCTGTTTTATGACAGAGAAGGGAGCATGTGACAAACTCTTCCTTCGATGTCTTCTGTCCTGACTCGAGTCCTGCTGGCTCCAGTGTTGTTCGGCTTCAGACGACTCGCCAGCACTGCAGCCATTAAATGCAGTGGTACAGGTAGATAAATGCATAAGGGACCAAGGCAATTTAGCCCGTGCTCAGCTCCCCAAGCCACGGGTCAGAGAAGGCTGTGTTCATTTGGAGAAGACACATTTGTCTAAATTGCAAAAAGCAGCCATGTGGCTCGGGAGGTGGCCCCAGCCCAAGAGCAGACAAAGAACAGGCTGGCCAACAAAACTACAACTCGAGTGTTTGAAAAAAGGAGTGAACAGAGCCAAGTCAAATACATTCTTCCTCTGTGGAATTTGAAATCAAAATCTCAGTGGCAAGTTGTCAGTTTGGTGGGGGAATTTGAGCTGAAATTTATGAGGTTGACCAAGGGTTGAAAAGACTCTCACAGGCAGGGTGAACACACACATCGGCTTTTTTTGAACAAATGCTGCACATTTGAGGGGCCTGGGGTCTCCGCCACGAAAAGAGGCCTGATGAACCACACACTTGGGAGGATGACTGAGGAGGGCTTTGCTCTAGTAACTGCTACACAAAGTGGAGGTTTATATGGTGACGATGCAATTGCTCCAGATCGACAGGGAAACCCTGATTGACATGTAGCGCGAAACCGTACAGTCTCAAATCTTTGAAAATGGTGGAGACGAGAGATAATTACACAGCAGCCCCTACCCTATAATCTGCCACTGCTGGAGTGTGCCACCAGCTCCGCTTCTCAGAGAAGCATCACCCTCTCTGTTCTCTCGCTCTCTCCCCCGGCCCAAGTCTACTTCCCTTTTACTGCCCCTCTCTCTTCTCTCTCATTCCCATCCTACAGTTTTTTCCATCTTGATGTCCAGTTCACTTGATTTCTCTCTAAGCTATGATCAGTGTGCACAGCTCATACTCCCAACTCACATAGGAACATGTGAGAACCACGGGCTAAGACCTAGGAGCTGGTTAAGGATGAGAAATAAAGAGTCGCACCTGAGCCACATCCATGCTGGAGTCACAGCTCAGTGGCCGGACAGCTGTGAGGTCATTGGACCCCAGCAGGGTGGAGATTATTCCATTTTGGTCGACCTTCCGGATCATGGTGGCATCAACGAAGTACATGAGCCCGTTCTTATCCACGGCAATGCCTGGGGAGGTAAGCATTGGGATGGGATTTTTGTTTCTTTGTTTGTTGTTGTTTTGTGTTTTGACAGAAAGGTGGTTTGTGGAGGAGATGGAGGAAATCCTATTCTGGGCGTGATGTGTTTGGACTAGGGACCTTACTGGGATGGGGTAGCATCCTTCAGAGCAGCAACTCTCAGTGCTTTCAAGGCAAACATTTCTCAAGGGCTCTGTGCTGTGACTTGCACCATTCCCAGGGTGCTAGGTGTATCCACCCCCCCAACCAATGACATCATCTTGAACTGCAGAGAAACCAGGGTTGCAAGTGAAGGTGGAAACAGCCCCAGCTCTGTTCTCTCCAGAAAACAAATTATTATCAAAGTCCATTGCTCTAAAAAAAAGACTGGTAGTCTATTACTCAAATACCCTTCACAACTAATTGTGAGAATAAGGCTGAGAAACACCGATGCTTTCAGCCACAAACTCCCAATCCAAAATATATCCTCCAGGAAGAATTCCCAATTAAGCCTTGACTCCAATCAGCACTCCAGTGCCCCCAGGGGACACAGAGCCCCAGCATTTCCCTGTCACAGCAGGACTGATAAGACCCAGACTGCAGCTTCTATTTCTTTCGCTTTTTCATTTCAGTGCCCAAGTACAAGGCTTGGCATCCTTAATCCACGCTGCAGGCTGCTCGCGCAGTTGCTAAAAATGCTAACAAGAGTTAGACCCTGATATGATTGCTCTTTAACCCCGAGCATCTTTAGTCCTTTCAAATAGACGCTTTATCGATTCCAAGAACTCCCCAGGACAGGAATCATGGAAATGATATTTACCCTTTCTTATTTGATTATTTATTTAATTTGTGGTGTGTGTGTGTGTGTACACATGCACGTGCAATACATGTTTGTACATCTGGAGGCCAGAGGCCGATATTGGGTGCTGTCTGCTTTATTTTTTGAGATAGGGTCTCTCACGGAACCTGGAGCCTCCCAATCTGATGTAATTAGGGATTCCCCCTGTCTCTATACTTCTCTAGAGTAGGGATTACAGGTGTGTACCACTGCACCTGATTTTTTTTTAACGTAAATGCCACATGGCATGTTTATGCCACAAACACTTTACTAAGTGAGACATCTATCCAGCTCTCTCCAAATTCTTCTTTTTTTCTTTTAATCTCTGAAGCTCAAGGACAATTTAATTAGAGTTTAAAAGAAAAATACCCAAGGCAGGCAAGTTGTGAATCTCGGCAGTTGCCTGGAGGAGGAAGATGGGGAAGAATAAGAGGAAGCCAGGCTATTTAAGTTAAGTCAGCATGGGGGTCAGCCATATAGTAGATAAGCAGGCATAGGCAGGGAAGGGGGTTTAGAGGAAAAGGGAGAAGGCCCAAAGTATCAAATGGCCACTTAGGTTCAGGCCAGCTTCTGAAGAAAAAGGAGAAGTTACATCTTTCTGAGTAAGAACTCAAACAGGCAGGCAGACTCAACAGAACCTTATGGCGGCTTGTAGAGACTGTACCAGGAGCTAGGAATTCTGGGAAAGAGAAGTACACTATCTCATTAAAGGGTTAATTTATTCCTCCTGTCCCCTTTAGTGTGGCTTACGGTGAATCTATCTTCTTGAGGGAGAATCCCTTGGCTAGGAGGTCAGCTAGGCCAACTGGATTAATTTAAGGAAGAAGACAAGGGCATGTGTCTAGCTACAGCAGTGCTTCTCAACCTATGGGTCGTGACCTTTCACAGGGGTCACTGAAGACCATCAGAAAATACAGATATTTATATTATGATTCATAACAGTAGCAAAATTACAGTTATGAAATAGGAATGAAAATAATTTTATGGTTAGGGGTCACCACAACGTGAGGAACTGTATAAAGGGTTTCAGTATTGGGAAGGTTGAGACCCTTCCACTGATCTAGCCTGCATCCTTTTGACTAAGAGGAAAAAGCTTAGCCTCCCATTGAACATACATCTCCCCCCCCCCCCCCCCGCCACTCTTCTGTGCTAATTCTTAACTACTACAGTTTCCTTGGGTAGTGACAACATGCCACCATGATGCTGTGCCTCAGACTTTGGATACACTGTTGTCTAACATCAAAGTCTGGCATAGTGGAAGCTCCTGGTGGCCTCTTATGGCGGGCACTCTGGCTGATGGAGTTAACACTGTCTCTTGGTTCTCTGTAACTGGCTGCAGCCAGAGGTCTCCAGGTACAGACAACTATATTTCCATAAATAGGGTATATGTGGGAAGTAAAGTTTACTTTAATAAATTAGCTTAAAAGCACCCACACAGACCCAGGAGCCTTGCAGTAAACGTTCTTAGGAAAAATGAGTGTTTTAGATGACAAGGAGGCCCTCAGCTTGCAGCAGGCTCCTTGTGGGGCCGAGGGGGTTCTCCTTCTGTGGTCCTTACCTCGAGGGCTCATCAGGGTGGCATCCACAGCTTTCCCTCCATCCCCACAGCGGGCTTCGTCAAAGGGTAGACACTGTTCACCAGTCCCTGCCACCACCTCTGAATTCCCAGCCAGGTCTTTGGCTCCACTTAGAGACTTCACTCGGTAGATTCTGCGGCTGTTGGTGTCAGAAACGTAGAGCGAGCCGGTCACAGGGTCCACAGCCAAGTAGTACTTGTGTCCTGGGCTGTTGCTTTAGGAGAAGCACAAAGAGAAAAGAAGAAGGGACTATGCAGCTGGCCTGTTGGGTCGGCGGTGACAAAAATCCTAGCGAGCCTCTTACTTTCCCTGGTGTCTTTCCATTTTAGTGAATTAGTGACACCCTGAGTTACATTTCAAGACATTATGTCTCCCAGGTACTTATAATTAATCTTATGTTTCTCATGCTGTTTTGGGATTTGAAGATTCCCTTCGAACTAACAGACTATTGCTTCATTTAACTGGCACAAAAGACCCCACTCCAGTCCTGTTTTAGTGAGCAAGGATAGTCACCCAATGCCGGCTTCCTATATTTCCCACTGGCTTCGCGTGTTATCTCATGGGATTTTGGAACCCAATCCCTCTGAGATAACATTCTCTTTTTCATCTATGCCTCCAACAAGACCTCCAAGGTCATGGATGCTGGAGCAACCTGGAGTTTTCTCTTTCTTTCTTTCTTTCTTTCTTTCTTTCTTTCTTTCTTTCTTTCTTTCTTTCTTTCTTTCTTTCTTTTTATTTTCGAGACAGATTTTCTCCGTGGCTTTTGGTTCCTGTCCTGGAACTAGCTCTTGTAGACCAGGCTGGCTTGGAACTCACAGAGATCTGCCTGCCTCTGCCTCCCGAGTGTTGGGATTAAAGGCGTGCGCTACCACTGCCCGGCTAACCTGGAGTTTTCTAAGCTTGTGATGACCAGTTCCCCAGAGCCATCTCCAGTCCTTGGCCTTGGAGCTGACTGTCCCCTAGTGTCTATGCGAATGAAGCTGCTATTCACCGCCAAGTGCAGCTATCTTGCCATCGTGTCCAACATTTGTGCCGCATCCTGCGCAAACCACTGTCCAGCATCTCGGTTACCAAAGGAGACGATGCAGCTGTCGGGTGCTGGATTAAATACTGAGGCAAGTCCTGAGCCTCCATGGCTGCTAGTGATCAGGGGACTGTGGGACCCCGGGACCTGCCTGTTTCCTGCACTGTGCTTCTCAGTGTCCTTTGTGAGGCTGACCAGAATGGAGCCCGACTTGGAGAACTGGCTCAGGACTACAGGAAACACATGACTCAAACCCAGCTGGGGACCTCAGGTGAGCCTTTGGGCAACAGTGAGCATTGGCTTTCTTATTTGGGAAATGACAAAACCAAGTCTGATCTTTGCTAATGGTCCTTCCGGCTCAAAGATCTATAGCTCTCCCCTTGTGTCTGCTCCTCTTGGTATCTGGGACCAGGATGGGTGCTCACACAACTCCAATGCTGATTATTCAAATTCCTCCTCTCCTGGAGGTAGGGGGAGGTACTTCTTTCTGGCCCAGGGCATGGGTTCCATGTACTTAGAATGAGTGCAGGCCTTTTTTGTCTTGATATTTTTCAATTATATTCTGGGACGATGGGAGGAGAGGGGCTGGAAGAGGTGAGTGGAAGGTGAATATATGACGGTCGGTGTCAGGTGTATTTGTCCTGTGGACATTAACTGGTAAATTACTAATTAAAACACTATCATTTGGGTTCTTGCCTGATTTTAATAAAAAAAAAAAGAGACGAGAAGCTATTTTTAGGAACTATTTGTGTGTCGAGGCCATCTTTAATTCCTGCTTCTCTTCGGGTTGCTATTAAGACTGCTAATTGAACTGGAAGTCAAGGTCTTTTCAGAGAGTGGGCTACTTTGGGTTCTTTTCTTTCCCTTCCCTCTCCCTTTGTTTTCTGCCCTTCTCACTTCTTGGCCAAGTCATTCGAGAATATCCATATATGCAAAACAAATTAGGGCAGAAAGGGAAAAATCCATGCCATTTTTTAATTAGATGCTGTACCCTCTCACTAAGCGAACAGTAGCTGGCATGATCCTCGGGAAGATGAAGGCCCTGCACATCTGTGCCTATGTCTGAGGAAGATAATTAATTCTGGACTTTCTAGGGAGCCTGATCTGAAGAGGCCTTTCCAGATTTCTGGCATAGGAGCCGACAGGTGGGGTTAGCTGTTGCTGGGGGAGACCATTCTTCTGGTAGCCCATCCTTTTTCTAGCCATGATTCTCAGAGAGCAGTCCAGGAACAATGGAAAGCCATACTGGTGGCTGCGGTGAGGATCAAACATGGTTGGTCTGTGGGTTTCCAGGAAGGGGGAGTCTTTGGGGGGACATTTCTACTCTTTGAAAATTTTTTTTTGCTGCATTGGGGTATCTATCACCAGTCAATTTGGGGTTTTCAAGATTACAAAGGTGGAACTTTTCTTTTCCTTCCCTAAAAATGCGCATTCCTTAGAGAACGATGATACCAGGTGATCTGTTTCTATTCTTTGTCCCATCTGACCCATTGTCACAAAAGGCTTCATGGCTGGTGTTTCATGGACTGGAGACAGCGTTCATACCATCAATAAATTGCTCTTCTCCCCAACAGCACGAAAGAACATCTTTTCTGTTAGAATACTCATGCTGCATCCGTGTCTCTGCAGTGCTCACTTGCATGCACACACATACATGTTGTGTATTCGACGCGTGAATTCTACTGTTGTGTTCTTAAATCATCTTTTGTCAGCACAGTGACAAAAAGCACTTGGTCTACACCTGTTGTACTACTCAAGGGGGATTTAACTTTATAACAATTCTCCATGTACCTAACTGTTGGATTTATTCTGACCCGCAGATTGGTAATTAACGTGTGTGTGTGTGTGTGCGTGTGTGTGTGTGTGTGTGTGGGTGTTTCAATGACCACATATCTAGGGGAAAATCATTAATGAGTTGAAAATGAGTTTTTGACCTGTTTCCAGTTCATTAAAGCTTTTGTGAACCCAGTCCAGCATTTACAAAAGCCCGAAGTTTGCCTCCACTGTTTAGCCCAATTATGGACCACACAGAGCAGCCGGGACAGAGGTTCACCGAGGGTTTGTTATCTTGCTCTCGCATCTCCCAGAAATCCTAATTACTGTCAGCTTATTTGGTTGCTTTTTGACTGCATTTCATAATTTCAAAAGCTTATCATATCCACAACACACAATTAGCACATAAAAAAGTTACTGCATTTGGTACATAAAAATATACAACATTACACAAAAAGCACAAAACAAGAAATTGAACACAAGGAACAAACAAACCATAGCAAATTATATGGGAAAGAGTGCTTCATCTTACCTATGTTTAAACTCTTTATTTCTTTATAGAAAGAAAACAGAAGGAAAAAAGAACAAACAGTTAGCTGAGGAATTGATGATAATGCAAACATAACATTTTTTTGTTTGTTTCTTGTATAATGGAACCCTCCTCCCCACAAAACAATCTTTTTCATTTTTTTAAAAATTCTTTTCTAACTGACAGTTTCTGGCTCAATTACTTGGGAAGAATCCCTGAATGTAGAGTCCTCCTGGCCACTGGGAAATGCTTGGCTTTTCTGACAGGCAAGGTGGCTGTCATGGGACACGGGGGGCAACAGGGAAGACAGAACTTCTGGCTGATGCAGTGATGGCAGATGGGTTGACTCTCAGGGGCAATACCTGCTGACTAGTAAGGACTTCTGTGAACATGGTGGTAGAAGGATTCTGAAGCCAGTTTCAAGCTCAGCTGGCAAAAACTCTGTGATTGATTTGTGATGTCTGTCCTGGGTGTGGAAGGAGCACAGTGACACTTGTGTTGTTGACAGCTATTGGTGTATCAAGGGTAGAGTCAGGACCACCGAAAAGAGAGAACCCTGGCTCATATAACTGCAGCCTGGCAAAGACTTTTCATTCCCCAGACCAGTTTCTGCCCCCCTCGCCCCTCTCCAGGCTACCTTGCTCCTTCCCCCATTCACTTGCATGAGCGTCACACCTCACAACCCTTATTCATTCTTTCTCACTGTAGCAGCCAATATTTTGCCATTCATAAAATTCACAGGCAATACTATTCTCTTGATGTTGGAGATGGAGACTCCTGTTAGCACACTGTTTTGGAGAGTTAGGAAAAAAAAAAAAAGGTTTGTTGCTTTTTTTCCCCCTCCAAGAACAAAAAGACATTTCAAATTCAGCAGGAAAGTGGCTAAAATGTAGGATTAGGGAAGAAGAGATGTAAGTGCCCCAAGGAAGGAAACTACTCCCAATTCCTAGGCTTCTAGGGCCAGGTAGTAGGAGCCCTGGTTTCGCTTTCCTTCCAGCTGAGAAAGGAGGCTTGGGGACAGGACAGGGAGAGGTGCGTGCCCTGATTCTGAGGTGCAGCTCAGGCCTCTGCTGGGGGCCGTCATTAGAGGAAGGTTTACACAGAGATTACATTTTTATATTTTAGTCTAGCATGTTAGTTTTTCCAAAAAAAAAAAAAAGTTAATTAAATGATGCTGATAACTCCTGAGCTCTGACTGACATAGTGCAATTTAAGATTCAGTCTGTAAAGCCTGGTGTGTCAGGGCGGCAGCCGGGAATTCTCGCGTCTATTTTATATTGCTTAATGAAAGAGAAATGCTATCTGCCACCAGTGGTAGACACATTTGCCTCTTAATTATTGCAATATCAATCCCATTTTTTTTTTAAACTCAAGATTTTGCGAGAAGACTGGATGGGATTTGGGTCTGCAGTCCTGACCTACTTCTTTTCTAAGAACATCTGCTTTCAGGTGATTACTCTATCAGTGTTGTGGGAGAGGGCAGGAGGGGAGGGGACCAAGGCCTAGGAAGGTATGGAGTTTGGCAGATCCTATGGATATGAGCTTTGGATAAAGGATGAGGTCACAGTTTTTCCAGTCTAGGGCAGGAAACTAGTCAAAATAACATCATCCTTCAGTTAGTCCCTGCCAAAGAGTACAGATGCCTGAGGGGGACAGGCTTAGAGTTTGCACACCTTCAACGACACAGACACACAGACCCTTCAGGCACACCCTTTGAGGGAAAAGAAATGTCTCCAATTTAAGAAACTGAGATGTATTAGCATTTCACACTCCAGAGTCTCGGCGGCCTGTGTTCTCTGCAAAGACTGCAGGGGCTCCCCTGGGCTCCCCAGCCTACCTCCCAGAGCTGCCATCACCCTGTCTTGTGATTTATGTGTGTGTGTTGATCTTCTCCACATCTTTTGAGGACAGGATGAGACTTACACATTGCTGATACTTCAGAGAGAGGAAGGGCTGGGGAAGCAAGTCTTCCAGTGCAGGGAATTTGGAAGGAGGTTGCTTCTCTTGGCCATGGACAAGCTGCGTAGCCCTATGCTCTGTTCAGAAGTCTGAACCTGCAGACAGTTGGGAAGGCTGTGGACCTTCTCGTTCTCCCACCCTTTTCCCGTTCAAGTAGAGTGGAGTTGGGTTGGGCATGGCTTTTTTGTTTCTGTTCTAAGTACAGAGACATTAATTTGGGATCCATTTAGTTGAGTTCTAGCGGGATGCTGTTAGGTGGTTACAGCTCTTTCAGCATCTGGCTAAATTATTGCCAGCCATCCTGTCGTAAGAATGGCTCTTGGGAATGCTTCTGCTCTACCGTGTTGATTCATGTAGCATCTTTGTAGGGCATGTGAGAGCCACTGCAGAATTCATCCTTCATGGTTATGTGTACGTTGGTGACACAATGATTAATGAACATCAGTTCAAAGAACATTACAAGAAAATGTGAAATGCCCAGAAATATTACAGAGGAAACCTGATAGAGGTTTCTCCAAGTTTTATAACTCTCACAACTTTGTGTTATTAACAACTAATTGTGAATATGGCAACAAGTTTTTTTTTTAACTTTATCCATATTCTATAACCAATTCTGATTGGTTATATGGGAGGAAAGAGTTAACATGTCTGTTCATTTTATAGATAACAAAAATTCGGAAAATAACTGTCACATTAAAAAAATAATCAGAGAGCCAAGTGCGGTGGTACTTGGGAAGTAGAGACAGAAGGAGCAGGAGTTCCTGGCCATCCTGGGCTAAATAGCAGCAAGTTCAAGGTCAGCCTGGGCTATGAGACCCTGTTTTGAAAGCCCCAAACAACAACAAAAATCCCAAGACAAAACAAATGAAAACAACAACAATCAGAAGATAATCAAATCAAAAAATCAGAAGATAATCAGAAGATAATCAAAGGGGTATGGGGAAAAGTATGGGGAAAAGGCGGAGTAGGAGTCAACTTGTATAAAGTGTCAAGTCATTTGTGCTTGGTGACGCCCGTGAGAGGCTTTTAAAAGACTTGCCCTTTCTTTTTCTTTTTCTCATCTTAAATAATATTGTTTCATCTTTCATTTCCTCTCATCCCAGTACTAACTAGATCTGAAGTCTAGATGAGATTAAGATGGTCCAGGTAATACTGGGGGTGGTTTTCTTTCTCTTAATTAATTAAATTTATTATTATTAATTATTTTCATGATTATTGTCTGTGTATGTGTGTGCTGTGTGTCTGTGCATGAGTACAGGCATGCACACACTGCAGAATGTTTGTGTAGGGGTCAAAGGACACCGTTTGGAGTTGATTTTATCTTTCCACTGTGGCTTCTGGGGAATAAACTCAGGCTGTTGGTCTTGGGCAGCGAGCACTTCTATCTCCCTACACACCTCACTGGCACTCAGTTTTCATTTTTGATTTATAATTAGCTTTTCTTCTTTTTAAGAGGGACCTCCTAATTGTATTAGCTTTTAGTTTAGATCTGTCCTTGGTCAAAGGGCTTTGAAAACAGAGCCAAGGGGGAGCCAAAATTGTTTGGAGACATGGTAGTTATTACTATTCTGGGTTAAGGGCTTTGTTTGCTTTACTTTCTTAACATCTTCAAAGCTGAAGGAGGGAACCTGGCACCCTGTGCGTCCTCACGCTCAGTGGGTCCAGTTGGCTGTAGTCACACTGTGTGTTCTCACTCTCAGTGGGTCCAGATGCAGTCACACTGTCCGCCCTCACACTCAGTGGGATGGCTGCTTTAACTCTCAGGTCAAGCTTGTCTTTTGGGATTCTTTGGACTTCCAGTGTCTGGTGCTTTTGCCCTCTTTCCCAGGTTCCTACTTTGTCCACATCTCTGCCTCCTCCAGTACTAACACATAGAAGCTGGACAATTCCCTACCCTGAATATCTGTTCTAGGGCAGTCTGCCATGCCTGTCCCCTCCATCCCTCTCCATGGAAAACATAGAAACAATTTCTGTCTGGAGGGTGATCTTTTCAGATACTCCCCCCCCACCAAAAAAACCAAACCACATGCAACAGCATTACTTTTGTTTGGAAAATGGAAAAGAATTCCAAACATTAGAAGAGGTATTACAGCCTTATGTCTATCAAAAGGGGCCACACCAAGAGACATTAGAGAGATACTGCCCCGGCCCTGACTGTCATGCTGTTGGTGGAGGGTCATCTGTCTATGTGTTACTTTCATTGGTTAATAAACTGCCTTGGCCCTTTGATAGGACAGAAAATTAGGTAGGCAGAGTTAAACAGAACAGAATGCTGGGAAGAAGGGAAGTTAGGCAGTCACCATGATTCTCTGTTAGAATCTTTCCTGGTAAGCCACCACTTCGTGGTGCTACACACATTAATAGAAATGGGTTAATCAAGATGTTAGAATTAGCCAATAAGAGGCTGAAATAATGGGCCAGGCAGTGTTTAAATGAATACAGTTTGTGTGTTGTTATTTTGGGTGTAAAGCTAGCCATGTAGAAGCCAGGCGGGACGGAAAGCAGCAGGCCTGCTCGCCTTATCACTACAGTTATGCTGTGGGGTCTACTTCTTAAGATGCTTTCAAATTGGAGAGTGGAGGATTTACCTTTGAGAGAAATTCACCCTAAGATGTTAGTGACGGATGAATTTATCTGTGCCAGAGCGGTCAGGTTTTCCATGGACAAGGTGGAGAGGGTGATAATTACAGGATGGGAAAACATCTCCTACAGGTGGGATGCTGGGCTCTTCAGGAAGTGGGTGTTGTGACGGTGTTGGATCAGAGCACACAGCTGATGGCCATTGCACTCTTTCCAGCATCAGACGTTCCCAGACTATGGGGATCTCCGGCTGGAGTGTTTCATATAGGTAAAAATAGAGGCAAGCTTAGGGACGGTTGTGGTAAGACTTCAATAGGGACTTGATTGGGAGGCGGGGCGCTGGGGTGGGTGAGCAAGGTAGGGCTGGGTGCGGACTCCAAAATGGAATCGCTCAGCTGCCAAGCCACAATGGAGAAAAGACACAGGCAAGACAGTCTTCCCCACCCCCTCCCCCCTCTGCGGGCGACTGTTTTGAAGAGAGGGATTGACAGCCCTTTGTTTTCAGGCACTTAGTGGGAAGAAAGGAAGAATCAAGGCAGCATTCTTGTAAAAGCTTAACTTCTAATCGGCTCTGGGTTCCTGCCTGATGAAAGCAAGAACAAGTTTGAAGACAGTTAAAAAAAAAAAGCAAAAAAAAAAAAAATGGGAAAAAAATTACACAGCTATCGAGGGAAATTGGGAATGATAGCCCTCAAGCTGCCCTCAGTTGTTACCACATAGACATGGTATGCTTTTCTTTGATTGGGCGGTTAGTTTTACCACTGGTCTTGTGGTCTCTACAATTTGAGAGATATGGAATCAAAGGCCGGGTCTGACAAGAGGGGAGGGACTGGCTGTTGAGTTCATGTACCCATCTTGAGTACCTAGTACTGGCTAGATACTGCTCTAGACTCGACAGGGTGGAGAGGACCAAGGTGTCTACTCTATAGAAGTGCACACACCCACGCCTGAAGAGCCATACAGAAATAACCCAGCAAGGTAGGAAGTAGTGTTAGTGCCAATGGAAACCCAGAATGTTCCATTCTCAGAGGAGGGGGAGAATTTCTGGGAAGAAGGAGGAACCTTCAGAACAGAACTAACAGACAGGAAGTAGTTGCCTAGGTCAAATGGATATGTTGAGTTGAGCAAACAGCATGAATTAAGAGCTGGAGGTGGCAATGTACCAACCAGGTCAGCACTGATTTGGCTTTGAGCAGGAAGAGCCCTAACAGAGGAGGAAGTCCATACATGGAAGATTGGTGGTGAAGGGCCCTTTCTGGATGGTGCCATCCTAGGCTGGTGGTCCTTGATTCTATAAGAAAGCAGGCTGAGCAAGTCAGTAAGCGGCCCCGCTCCATTGCTTCTGCGTCAGCTCCTGCCTCCAGGATCCTACCCTGTTTGAGTTCCTGTCCTGACTTTTTTTTAGTGCTGTGGAGGTGTAAGCCAAATAAACCCTTTTCTCCCCAGCTTGCTTTTGGGTCATGGTGTCTCATCGCTGCCACAGAGGGTCTAACTAAGACAAACAACAACAACAATAACAACAACAATAACAACGAACCGATCTCAGGAAGGAGACTTCCCTGGGGGAAGAGCTGGAGAAAGTGGGGAGTGTCATTGTGCCTCTTGCTTGCTCTCTCTCCACTCCTGTACTACATATTTCTCCTCTGCTTGGACTTCATGGCCTTTCACTCTGTCTCTGTAATGGTTTCTTTGGCTCTTCAGGTCAGTTGGAAGTGCATTTTCTTCTCCAGGTGCCCCCCTCTACCCTCAGCAGGTTATTTCTTGAGCCCACATTCCATCTCTCCTGTCCCCACCGAGGTATGTATTGTGTGCCTAATGCTAACACTCAGTAAACATCCCGTGGAAGAGGGGGCTGTGGCTATCTCAGGGTGGAACCGCTGTGCCTCCCCCCACCCTGCCACTTATACGTTTTACCCCTTACGGTGCCTGGCAGAGTTCTGACTCCTAAGAAGATCTAATGATAGCAGCTGGTGGCCAGGTCACTGACGTCTTTCCCAGCAGGGACCGTGAGGACACTGATTGCCAACTTGATTGGATTGAGAAGATCCTGAGAGCTTAGTGAAGCATGCCTCTCAGTGTGTCCTGAAGGTGTTTCCAGAGATGATTAGGTCATGAGGACTCTGACCTAATGCTTAATCCATTGATGGATTAAAAAAAAAAAAGACTAGACTATAGGGAGGTGGTGGCATTGCAGAAGATGTGGTCTGGTTGAAGGATGCAGGTTCCTGGAGCATGTGCTTAAAGGATATCTTGTCCTGACCTCTCCTGTCCTGATTCTGCTTGGCTTCTTGGATGCCATGGAGTGAACTTCTCTGCCATACCCTTTCTGCCAACGTAGACAGAGTGCTCTGAAACCTGGAGCCAAAGTCCCTCCTGCTCAGGTTTGCTGTCAGGTCTTTGGCTCACACTGATGCGGGTTGAATGGACATAGACATTCAGTGCAAGCATGGCCAGTGGCCTGTGCATCTTTGACATGGTATCTGAGGGTGCTTCCACAGTACCACCAGTCACTTGGTGGCTCAGGCCCAAATCCTAGGGCTCTCTTTCTCTCCCTGCATGTCACTTCTTTTCCTCTCCCTCTTCCTCTCTTTCCTCCTCTCTCCTTTTCTTCATGGCTTTCACATCACCCATCAGGTTTAACTGGAAGATACATCTCCACATCCTGTCAGTGCTACCAAATCACCATGACCCAAATCCTGGACCACTGACACAGCCTCTATGAATTTTCTTGCCTCCACCCCCGCATTCCTACAGTCCTTTCCCCACAGGCTAGCCAGAGTCATCTTTTCAAAAGGCCACTCAGATCATACATCAACTACATCCACCTCTACTTCAGCCTCTGGTGGCTACCCATCGCAAACGAAATGCAGTTTTTGCTCGTCCACATGCAAACAGACACTTGTCAATCCAAAGCACATATCCCTTCCTTTCTCCTCTAGTTCTTGCGAAGATGCTCTTTTGGGCTCACCAGCCCCCAGTCCCGTTGGACTCCTATGGGTTTCTCCAATTAGCCAGGTTACTGGCTGAAAATAGATCTTTTGTGTAACTTCCCCGTGCCTGGAAGGCTTTCCCCCAGATGTCCTATGGCTGATGTCATCATTCAGGGCCCAGCTCAAACACTATCAGTAGGAGGGGTTTTTCTGACTATGTTGTGTTTTGTAGCCCTCCCCTCCATTCACCAAGCTCCCTATGTTTTGCCCTGTGAGATTTTCCTTAAAGCATTCATGACTTTCATTCATTATTTTTTCATTTTCCACGTGACATAATGGAAGTTCCCTATTGGCTCACAAACACTACCTGAGGGCATAATATACATTTATCAGATATGTATTAGCTATTTCCCTCCCCCTCACTTCCTCATTTCCATTTTTCTCCTTCTCTGTATATATCTTCCTCTGGTTGAGGGTTTGGAATCTAGTCTTCAGACTTAGTAGCAAGCAATGGCCAGGAGGAATCTTCCAGGATGGCGAGAAATGATCTCGTTAGGCCAGATGCTGCTGTGCCACACTGCATCCCAAAAAGTACAGAAAGATCCGGAGGGCTTACTGGGGGCAATACTCAGAGATGCTCAGCAAAACCTTGTGAATTAGGAGCTGAGCATCAGTGGTCCTTACACTTTGATGTGTGCCGGAGGCAGCTACTGAGCTTTCTAAAAAAAATGAAAGACACTTGGCTCCTTTCTGGGCTGGGGACTTTTTTGTTTCTCTTGTTTGTAGTTGAATTGCTGACAATCGTATCAAATGTGCGACTGGCATTTTATAGATAATCAAACTGTTTCCCACTCTGAGAACCCCAAATTCAACCACCTTCCACCCACCCAGAGAAACCTGTGCACAAGGGGGATCTAGAGAGCAGAAGTTTTCTTGTGTGGCCATTTACCGTAACTCCAGGATACTGGTCACATTTCGAGAAGGGAAGATACGCCGGATATAATTGAAGTCGCCAACGAAGAGGCTCCCTTCGATCCCCACAGCCAGGGCCACAGGGGCCAACAATTTGTTGCCTTCTGCAAGGCCATTGCAGCTGGGACAGGAGATGCTCCTGCGGCGACCGTTGCCCATGATGCTTGTGATGATGGCAGGCTGCTGGGTCAGGAACTGGTTTTCCCCTGTGCCTTTGTGTAGTATTCCTGGGGGAGGGAGGCAGAGTGGAGGGGGTTACGACACCCTGTTGGGGGGAGTATGTGGATTGACCTACTAAGTAATGGGAAGTGATAGGGAGGCAAGAAAAAAATGGGGAACCTCTCCTTTTGGGGGTGCTTTCCCATTTCCTCCTGATGTAGAGAGCCACAATGGGAGGTCCACTCCCGAAGCTATAATGTGGGTATGATACTATCTGGAGGGATAACAGGAAAGGAATGATGAGGTACAATAAGGCTGATGTATTGAGACTGACTTTTAAAGGGGGAAAAATTAGAAAGATCTATGAATGGGGGGGGCATTTGATTTTAAATAAATATCCAAGCAAAGGGCTACCACTTAAATGTCAACACTAGAGAGACTAAACCAATGAATCAATTTATTCATAAATGTTTTATTGTGCCAGGGATGGAACGGAAGGCAAGCATTGCCCGCTAAGCACTGTCCCTAGTTCCCAACTTACCACTTTTCACATTGAGGATGTGGTGCTTGTCCAGGGACCAGCCGCCCAGGTTGGAAGGGTCCAGCTCAAATCCCTGAAGCAGGGCTGTTCTTTTCTCCCATAGGATGAGGCTGGGGCAGGTCTCATATTCGAACCCAACAGACACTGTAAGACAAAGGGTTGGGGACAAAGTGGGAGAGAGGAGGTGACTGAGTGCTCCAGAGCTCCTTAGCAAGAATGAGAGCCACACATTAGCAGCGATATTTGTTCCCCAAACTTCAAGAGGTGGCTGGCAGCTTTGGCCCTGAGACTCCATTCCATGAAATCTGGACTTTGAGTTGAATTCAGCTTTGAAACTTCATGCAGAAATCACAGGAAGACTTTCCTGATGAACATGTTGATCTTCAAAATGACCTCAGAGGCATGGAAGTGGGAGAAGCATCATTTCAAAACCTAGCCCTGAACAAGTCTCTTTAGACGTTGATGGGAGGATGGGAGGAGTTTCTGTCAGCCTGCTGTTCCTGGGATGCGTTTGTTATGTTACTCTTTAGGAGAAGGCCTTAGAAAGCAATGAAGTTCCTTGATAAGGAGGTCTGGGGGCAGCAGCTTGTGTAAGAAAAGGGTTCTTGACACGGTTGGCCTGCCGACCTTCAGTGTCTGTAGCTTTTGTACCTACAAATTCAACCGATGTTGTATAGACTGAAACGATGTGGAAAAATATACTGCATCTGAACTGAACACAGACAAGCGTTTTTCTGTGTTATCACCCCCTAAACAATACACATTATAAAACTTATCCAAAGGTGATTAAAAGACTATGGGAAGATATGTGCAGGTTAAAGACAAAATGCTGTGCCATCCCATGCAAGGGACCTGAGCATTCACAGAGAGGTTGGTAATCATGGGGATTGTGGAAACAATTCTCTTTGGATACCAAGGGGTGACTGCACTCAGGGTTTAGAAAATACCAGGAAAGCCTGGCACCCATAGAGGGCAGCCTGGTAGTCACAGAGGGTGCCAATGATTTTCAGACCCTGAAACCTTGTTTGTAAAAATCATGCACAGAGAAGAGGGAAAGGAAAAGAGAGGTGCATGGCCCCGTGATTGCAGCCTTGTGCCTTATGCATTCCCCATTTGTACATGCAGTGAGCGAAGTCTTGGCTTCTTAGAGTGGTTCGGCGGGAGAGCTGAGACCAGATGCTGAGGTGCTGTATGTCTTTAATTGGAAGGCTGCTCTAAAAATCAGAGGCATTGTTATATAGCTGTTCCTAGAACATTAAACTCTTAACTACGTGTGTCACCAATGGGGATTTTCTGCAGCTTTTGAAAAATCCTGAGATACACAAGTGTCGATATGAATGAAGGATACGTTTTTGCCTCAGAACAGCAACAAACAGAGTCTACCCAGGCATCCCCACCACTTCAAAGCTTGTCCTTTCAAACTGCCAATCATGACTTGACTAACTCTGTAGTGACACAGTGCCCGTGTCCACCTTGTGGTCTTGATACACTGCTTCTCCCGGCAAAGTGTCAGGGTTTGTTGACAATCAGGGAACAAGAAATGAACACATCTAGACCATGGCAGATAGCAAATGAAGAAGGAATCGTCATCTATTAGGGTCATGTCAAAGGATTTGGGAGTCAGCTTGAAGAGACTCCTAATGACCACACACTGGACTCTCTGACCATTAACAAGCGTAATGACTTCAATGCGTTGAAATATACGAGATATATTTCAGTGTGCGAGTTCATAGTGGTATTTAAGAAAACATTCATTTGCTACCCTTGGAGGATAAGCCAACTCATTATGCTGGAAACCAGTAAATAAGGGAAAGAAGCACGTATTTGTCCTTTCTTTCCTGTGTGAACCAGAGCCCAAATAGCCAAGTTGTTAATGAGAAGCCACCTCTGTATGAAAGTATTCCAGCTCAGAGTTGAAGACTCAGTGACAGATTTAAAATATCATTCTGTAATCCTTGGTGACCTTAAATATATAAAGACCACACTGCTAAATCTTAAGAGACAACCAGCCTCACTGGGTTTTTCCTGGTAGAACGGCATAATGCCCCTTAGGTTGTCCTGCCCAACCAAACCTGGGCCAGAGGAAGACTCAAGGTCCAACTACCTGTCTGCAGGGGGTTACACAACCACCAATACACACCATCCAGAAGATCTGACTAGAGATTTTATGGGCAAACAACCCAATTTCTTCAATGATTAAATTATAAGATGAAAGAGAGAAGCAATAGCAAGTCAACTTAATTTAAAGAGAGACATAGAAAGTGAGATGAAAATTATTTTTGCATTTTAAAAATCTATTAGCTTATGTCTGTAAATGGGTATGTGTGTGTATGTTTTGTGCTACAATGCTCGTGTAGAGGGAAGAAGGCAAGTATTAGGAGCTGGTTCTTTCCTTCCACCCTGTGGGTTTCAGGGCTTAAACTCAGGTCCTTACTGCTGACCTATCTTGCTGGCCCCAATTAAAAATTTCTTTTTACAAAATTTAAGAGAAAACAACCATTATTAGGATATTGTTTCAAGCAACTGAAGTATTAATATTTTACAATATTAAGGAGACAATTGAAATTTCTTTCTTTTTCTTTCTTTCCTACCTCCCTTTTTTCTCTGTCTTTCTTCTGAGACAGGGACTTGCCCAATGTTGCTCAGTCTAGCCTCAGACTAGTGATCCTATCTCAGATACCTGAGTGCTGGGATTACAGTTGTGTACGACCACAGCTGACCACCAATGGATAGACCCAACAGCAGTGGGTTGTTTGGTGATACTAAGAAACTGTGGTTTCTAAGTGTTTTTTAGACACATATGTTGATATATTCCAGATGAAATGATGCGATTTCTGGAACTTTAGAAGAATATATGATGGAGGGGAATGGATTTAAGTTTGGAGAAACAGGATTCAGCATGAGCTGATGACAGAAGCTAGAGAGTACTTCTTCTAGATGAAGAAGTAGAGAGTGGAGTGTCATATCTACTTTGTGGTATTGGCTATTGAGTCGAGATGGGCTAACCCAGCTAGGAGACTCTTTAGTAGCCAGTGTTTGAGATGACATGCTCTAGGCGCTCCAGTGACTCTGCTGCTTGAGTTACTGATATAATGAATCCAAGAAGCCGCCTGGCTACTGGAGCATCTCCTGAGTACTTGGAACCTGCTGGATGCATTGCATTGCTATTGGGAACTTTACCTGTCCTATCCCTGAGCTGTACCATGATGTTTGTGAGGAGGTCTGCTTGGGCCATCAAGTGGTTACTGAAGGATTTGTCACTAGGCTCTCTGCACAGAATAACTACCTGATAAATACTGCCACTCCCCGTGAACATTTCTGAACTTTCTGGCCTCTTTCTTTGGTCATGTTGTTCACAGTCCTTGAGAATCACAAGTAGGAGGATAGAGAGGATAGGATACAAGATGCTAGATCCACATCACCAGCCAGTTTTCTACAAATAGGAAGAAGCTAGCAGATGCCAACCTACTGCTCTGGCTCTCATAACCGAAGGACCAGGACCGTTCTCTGAGGTCCTCCGTTCCTGAGGGTAAACAGCTCAAGGGCAAAGCCTGGAAACACACAGCATGGCCCCCAGATCTCCCGAAGCCCCAATTCCTTATTTTTAAGATAGGTTCAGTACCCATTTGTAAGTGTGCTTTCTGGATCACGAACCAGTCCCTGCCTACCTCTGGACATTCATCTGCTTTGACCACCGCATTCTGGTCATTGGTTCTCCCAACCATTCTCTCTGTCTGGAGTACCCTTTTTCTGATTCTCACATGGCTCCTGTTGGCCATTCAAGTCTTCAACTAAACACTACTTTAATGAGGAGCTTCCCTGACTGTTTACCCATGGCTGCCCCTTCACACAGTAGGTGCCGTTTATTTTTATTTTCTTTATTACTAGCACTTAACATGGCTTCATGTTTCCTTCTGCAGTCAATCTCTCTTATCTTCGTCCTCCACTGGAATGTAAGTTCCCTGAAAGAGAGATCTTGTCTGTCTTACTGACCGCTGTGTCTTTGTCTTTTTTTACTAGAATGTAGGGATAAGCCCAGCCCATTAGGGGGTGTGTTCACCTCGGGCTAATGTTTACATATAAATCTGGCAAGCATGAGCCCTCCACTCCTTCTGTTTTCCTGTTCTTTGCGGGAACCTGTGGGTCTGTAAGTCTATTTCCCCATTAAAGCTGTATATATTTTTACAATCTGTTTGCATTCATTTACGCTGTTACACTAGAAGAGAGCTCGGAATATATAGAAAGACAACAAAAACCAAGAAGGAAAAGTGGTTGAGACCAATACATACCAACAGCATCAGAGAGCCCATATACCCTTTGGCCATAGGCATCAGTCTTGTCCCAGATGAATGTGTAGGCCAGGTTGGGAGAAGCCTGGAATGACTTCTGGAAGAGATGTCCCTCAACAGCCACCATCAGGTGCACCCTGATGAGGTTCAAGGGCACTGTGGACTGGGTCATGGTGATCTTCAACAGCGACTTGTACCCGGCGGTTCGGGAGCTGAGATAACGGAGCTTCACATTGGAACCTGGGAGCTCGAGTTCTTCTTGAAGAACCTGGAGGGGAAACATGTGGTTGGTCTACTGCGTCCAACACACCCTTGCGGGTGAGCTGTTTCCAAGCCAGCGTGACTGTGAGCTGCCTCCCGCGCTGAGGCATCACACCTTTTGTGGCTGCATGGACCACTTCTCAGAGCTGAGACCGAAGACAAGAAAATCAACCCAAACTTCATCCTACGCCATGGGGATGGAGACCGAGGTTACAATTTTTGGATTAATAATTATTCTTGGTCACTGTTGCGTTTCTCATATAAAAAAAAAACCCACACTGTTGGCAAAGATGTAAATAAGAACAGCAGGCTTTATTGCTAGCTGCATGCAAGGAGGCCACGAGAGGCTGTAATTATATGAACCTGCAACTTTCACTGACAATCGGAATAAAGCAACAGGGAGGCGGTAATGTAATATGCCCTCTGTCGTAATGCCGATGTAGATCATTAAGGCGGCTCTTATCATGTATCTCTGTGACTAACCGGAATAAAAAGTAATTTGTAGGTGGGTTGCACATATGCATGTTGTTTTTATCTTATTAAAAGCTCTCATGGCTGCCAAAGTCTTGAGCGACTATCTGCAAACATTCGGAATGTCCGGGAGGGATTCAAACTGTTACCTACAATGGCTGTAAATTCTACATTTTGTTTCTCCTATTCTTTTTTTTTTGTTGTTTCTCCCTTTAAATATTAGTTTCTGGTACACTTGGGGAGACAGAGATGGTGGGAGAAAGCTGGATAATCGGGCTTGGCTTGGGAAGTATGGCACGGGCCCTTACCTGAGTCTCGGGCACAATGGGGTTTGCTGCAGGGGAAGCACTGAAGAAGGTGGACAGAGGGGAAGAGATGATGATCGGATCAGGCCGGACAAAGCCACTGAGGTCACAGCTGGGGATGGAGTTCTCCTCAGTCTTCATTACCAGGGTGTCCATGGCGTAAAAGCTATTCCAAGGCAGCCACACTGTGCGCTCCTGGCTCATGAAAGGTGCCCGTTCAAAGTGCAGAGTCAACGCGGCACCCCCGTTGGCAATCAGGTCAAACCTGGAGACGGGTCAATAGGGTGATTAAGTCTCACCTTCAGCCTCCTTGCTTAAGAGCTGTGGGAGGGACAGCGCTTGGTAGGTAGATGGGTCTGGCTGCAACTTACTAGTTATGAGACTCTAGGCAAGCCTACCAGCCCGCTTTGAGACAATCAGATTCACCTACCATTCACCTTTTACGTGGGAATGATAGGACTGACCAGGACAGGGTGACAAAGAATGAAATGGGCTGATGAGATCAGGGTAGGGGGTAAGCTAGAGCCAGCCTACAACCTGTTTTAGGGGCTGGTAATTCAGTGTGATTGGCACACATTTGCTTATGTGTCCTCCATGGCTGTCTATGTTCCTGCCACAAGGACAGAACTGAGCCATGGCCACAGGAGCCAGGCAGGCAGCAGAACCTAAGTGACTCACTATTTGGCACTTTGCAGGAAATGCTACCTGATCCTGGCATCAAGCATCCAGTGCTAAGGCTGAGGGACATGCATAGCAGCAGTGTGGTCACAGTCAGAGGGCAGGGGCAGGGCCACGAGCACATGTTGCCAACCAAATTCTGCTATGCTCTTGGGAATGTGGGCAGTGCTTCTTCAGTCACATTCCTGCTTGTTTCTCAAGAGCTAGATGAGGGGGGGGGGAGCTGCCTGCAAGGCAAAGTCGAAGTAGCTTGTGAAGAGCTGCACCCCAACTTTAAGACGCACTCCACTGGACTCTCAAGTGTGTGTGGGCCGCAGTGTTCCTGTCTTTGTTCCGGAATCTCTGCTGCTTGTGTCATGCTAACATCCCAGTGAGGGTGTGCTGACCAGGGAGGGCATCTTGACTGTAGACATCCACACCATCTGTTTCACCCTACTTTGGTTCCATGTCTGGTGATCTTTAGTAGATATACAATGAACGAATAGGATATGCAGGAATATTTCGGTGCATATTGGAACGTGGAGAGAACAACAGTTCACTCTGCAGCTAATTTGGGTATGTGTTTCCTGACTCTTATTGACATTGGGGACAATTTTTGCACCTGATAGAGAAGGAAGCCAGGAAGTTTTGAAGCACACCTGCCATCTTGGTAGTTGGCAAGCTGGGGAAGGAGTATCCCTAGTTATGGGCAAGCCTGGGCTACACAGTGAGTTCCTGTCTAAAGCACCACCAACATCAACCAGCTGAAAACAATACTGTCCCTAGCTGTTCCTGTTGGTATAAAAGAATGAACATGAAGCCGGGTGGTGGTGGCGCATGCCTTTAGTCCCAGCACTCGGGAGGCAGAGGCAGGTGGATCTCTGTGAGTTCGAGGCCAGCCTGGTCTACAGAATGAGTTCCAGAACAGCTTGAGCTATTACACAGAAGATCCCTTTCTTGAAAAACAAAACAAAGCAAGAGCCAACATGAAAGTCTGTGGTCCATACCACATTCTCTAAGGCTGTGCAATTTCCAGGGGTATCACAAATGCACCTTGATACTGTCGTGGTCTTGCAGCCTAAGAAAGCTGAAGAGCTGGGGTATAGGAGGCTGGAGAGATGATGTGGGAGGTAGATTTGAGCTTTAATTAGTCAGGAAGTACCTGAGAGGGGTGGGGGAGGAGAAGAAAGGGACAGAAAGGACCAAGAGTCCCAGGAATGATTTTGTATGTTGTCGAACAGAATTCTTAATGAACCGGCTCAGCTATGTCAACACTTCAAGAATTCTGGCTCACACTTGTAATTCTAGCCCCAGGAAGGCAGAGGTAGGAGGACTATGGCAAGTTCAAGGCCAGTTTCGGCCATTCATCAAGACGCTGCCTCAACAACAAAAACACACACAAAAATAAAAGCAACTGAAGGGGCTAGAGATATGTAGTTTAGTGAGTGGCAGAATGCTTTGCCGAGCATGTGCGAAGGCTGGTGTTGATCTCCCGGACCACAGAAGTCCGCATCTAAAACAAGCAAGCAAACAAATAGAACTTCCTCAAATAAAGAAGCAAAAACCAAGGAAGAAGGCTGGGTTCAAGCCAGGTACAATGGTACATACATACGATTAATCCTAACCCTAACCTAATCATCACAAATGTGAGGCCAGCCTGGGCTAGATATTAGAAGCATTAAAAATAAAAACAAAAACAAAAGGCTAGTTTGTAAGGGTGGAAAGGGCTGAAGGCCCTCTGCCTAGGGCACACTTGCTATCCTAGCGCTTCCAAAGAATTTGGTCACCAAGTGCATGTGTGAGACACTAGACATCCAGTGACTGCAGATGGCCTCACACTGGGAGTGATTTGACTTACTGCTTTGCACGTTTTCAGTGGCATAGAAACAGGACACATTCGGCCGTCAGCGGCTTTTGAATTGTGATCATTTCCTGGACAGTACAATGGTCTCTTGCAATTCAAGGCAGCAGCAGTGAGCCCCAGTTCCCTGTGGGTCACGCTACTGCCAGGGTCATGCTGCAGAGATCTGTGTTGCTCAGCTTGATGGCATCCCCATGGTGGGTTTATTGGGATGGCCAGGGCCATCTTCACGGAGGGGTTGAGAGCTTCAATGTAGGGAACAGTGTAGGGTGGGCAGCTGTGCGATGGTCATTTTTTTTTTAAAACTCGCTTCATGAATATATTAAAATATTGAAAAGAAGGCTAGACTCTTTCTCAGAGAAACAGAAGAATCGGGTCTTTTCTATGAAGCAGTCATGATTTTCCAGAGTTGATTTTTACAGGAAATCTTGCATTAGTTTTACAGTGACAGCTTCTATCTCTGGAAGAGAACATGGTGTGTGTGTGTGTGTGTGTGTGTGTGTGTATGTATGTGTGTGTGCGTGTGTGTGTTCAGTCCAGAATGGGTGTTTCCCCGTTTCTGTGGCTGTCTTTTCTTTTTCTGTAACTTTTGAATTCATGCCCGATGGATTAAGGAAGCCATAGAGCTTTCATCTTGGTGGGAACTGAACGGGTGCGCGTTCCCAATCAGAAGATAATAGGGGAAGGTCGCCTCCTTCACACAGCAGGGTGACTGCTAAATGTACTTAATTAGACTTCTCTGATTACAGCCCACCCCCTCAAAACTGTAGCGAAAATAACACAACTCTTAAAGCCGCAGATGAAAGCAGAGGGGAACGCCGCAGGACACTGTGTCGTGTGGATTCCTGTCACCCTGCACTGCCTTTGATTTAAAATAGGAGTTAGCTTCTAAAAGCTACCTTCCCTTTCTTTTTCTAGAAATCTATCCACCCCTGGTACACAAGGAGCGGCAGTTACCTGACATGGAGACAGGAGGGTGATGGCTGCCAGCCTCCTTGGAGCGCTGACTTTTCTGTTTGTTTTCTGGTTAGAATGTCACACCCACAGTATGGCATGTCTTTGGGAGGATCCTCCGTAGAGGTCTGGGCAGGTGTCTTTTCCAGTGTATTCGAAGCAACTACTTGATTCAAAGGCAATGATACTATCATTCTTTTTGCATGCACACTTGGTTCTGGGGAGGTACGGGTCCCACAAGGCTACTTACGTGCCATCCTGGCGAGTGATGGTGTAGCCGTATTTTGGGTATTTGACAAAAGACACATTCACACCAACCAAGGGAGTCCCATCTGTGGTCACTACTTGGCCTCGGATCAGAGAAACCAGGCTGAGAGAAAAAAAACAACAAAACAAAACATGGGTGCATTAGACACATGTAGAAAAACTGAGAGAAGAGACTCGCTGTATTCCTCTTCCCTGCTGTGGCTGCTTCCTTATTCTTGCCTGGTACTTAAACTGGGAGAAGAACATCAATGTTAAATGTTAGCTGCACACAGCCATACCTCACAGGGAGGTGTGGGCAAAAGGGGATGTCTCGATGCAAGAACACGGACATTCTGGGATGAAATCCCTGGACAGCGATGCCTACTCCCCGGGCTGGCCAGCCGAGTCTCCTGGGCACTTTCCTTTAGCCTTGGCCCTGCTCCATTGCTTGATGTCATTTGGCTCTGCTCTGGCGTGAGCTTCAGGCTGCTCCTCATCACTCACGTGTGAGCTTTGGCCTGGCACAGAGAGTATTATGCCTGGATGAGAGCTTCCCCATCTGGCTGCCCATTTCCTAATTTGGCTTTGGAGCAAGGCCACGCTACTCTTCTCCTAGAGGCTGGGATGTCAGGGGGTGCCGAGGAGCACACCAAGGTTTGCGACGAGGCCCTCCACGGACACCGTATTTTACTACCCTCAGAGAGCAAAATTTCTTACAATCTACAAGAACCCCAGGAAAAGAGAATCTTACAGATTTTGGGGGATGCAACGAGTGAGAATATTTTGGAATCTGGTTTGAATACAATTACAAATTTCCCTCCTATCGAAATCCTGTTGTCTTAAAAGAAGAGTGGCTGAAATTCCATTCACTTTCTCTCTTCTCTGGCGTTATGTCATACTCTTCTCTCTACAGACAACAGTTATTAGAACTTTCCCAAGAATCACAGTTTCCAGCTATCTGGGAAACCCTATAAATCCAAGAGTAGCTACAGCACAGGTTGACTTTCTTTTCTGAGATGCTAGGACCACTAGCACCTCTGTTTTCCTATTCTGGAATATCTGCATATCCATAATGAGCTATCTTGGGGATAAGACATAAGTCTAAACAATTCATATAAGTTTCATATACATCTTATGAAACTGCCCTAAAGGCAATTTGATATTGTATTTTTAATAACATTGTACATGGGGCAGATTTTCAAGGGATGGGATTCTGGGCTTGGAGTGTCATGCTGGTATGTGACAAGTGAGGGATTTTGGAGTATTTTGGATTTTTCTGAGTTGCCAATGCTTAACCTTTGCTTTAAACAAATCCCAAAGCAGGAGAAATGTGTATTTCTTCTCCCCAAATTTTCTTGTGTCCACGAAGAATCAGGACACTCAGAAGCTCCATCCTTGTACTAAGCTCCTAGTTGACAACACCAGTTTTTCAGCTGTCCGCTGGCCTTGGAGACAGGGGGCGATTTGGTGAAAGCAGACAGCTCTTGAGCCTCCCAGGTTGTTGGGCATGCTCCCAATTTCTGGACTAGGCAATCGAGCTGACCTGCTCTTTGCCAAAATCTTGTCAAAGAGTTTTGGAACACACTTCCTTTACTGTCCCAGGCATTCTGAAAACTGGGGATGCTGTCCCCAAGCATCTCTTTCTATTAGCAATTCTCCTCACTGTTCAGCTCCCACCCTTTGATGAGGTGGGGGTCTTCAGGCCATTCCACTGGCATTTCTAATTGTCTGCTGCTGCCTGCCTAACAGATGAATCCCGTTTTGAGCTGCTTTCAACCACAGTGCTAGAGTCTTCTGAGGGTGGAGAACGAGTTTATGAAAATAATCCTTTTGTTCAATCCCATTTTCTTATCTTAGCTCCAACTAAGACTCCTTCCAGACTTCACCAGACACTACCGTAAAATCAAGGGTGTATGTTGATGATCACGAGGTCCATAGCACTCGTGATGTGAAGACAAGATTGGGCGTGTGTCCTATCATGGGGTTTTCTCTCTTCTTTCCCCCTACAATTGCTTTTTCTCTTAAATCCACTCCACAGCATTAGGCTTTGTGGAACGCTACAAGGAACGACAGGGGTTCAGCTCTCTGATTTCTCCTGTTCTATTTTCCCATTCCCCCATTGTTGCTGATTTCCTATCGTTTCCAGACAGCTGACTTGCAGAAAAGATCCAGCGAAGACATGCTATCGGTTCATGTCTATTTATGATTATTGATGTGTAACAATTATCACATTATCTAGATAGTGAGGTCTGCTCCATAAATTACAGTGGTGGGGCCAAAGCGCTTTACTTATTTTTGTCTGCCATTATCTAGAAGACCGCCTCTGTGGCGGTCTTGAATTAAGTTTTTCTTTGTTCCTGATTCTGTCCGTTATTACTTGTCAGACGATAGTGCACTGAATTCCACGTGCTTGCTAAACTTCACCCTGTGTCTTGGAGAACTAATTTGTCCTTCTGAATTATGTAGCCACACAGAGGTATTGGAAAGCGCTGCCTCCTCAGGCTCTCAAACAGCTTCCTCTGAAGTAACCCTCCTTCACTCAGCTCTGTGCTCTGCTTCAGACCACCACACAGTTTTGGAATCTCTGCTGACTCTATCATATTTTGGCTTTCCTTCAGGACGCCTCCCGGAAGTGGTCACGCATAGCAGGAACATTAAGATGGTATCAGAAGCGGGAGGAAAGAGGTATAACGGGGAGAGTATCAGTAAGTGACTGGCTGAGGATAGACACTGAAATGCTAAGTAGGAAGGGCAGGGAAAGACTAAGGTTATTAGCACAGCGGACAGCTCAAGCGAGCTGCATGGACCTCACTAAAATGCTATAGCAGAGTGCGAGTCAGTCACAGTTCTTCATGAAAACTGTGTTCATAATGGAAAGGAAGCAAGCCCTCACAGGCACTGTGCCAGAACTAAGATTTGCAAGTGGGAAACATCTTTCATTTTGGCCAGAGATTTGTGCCTGACACACACACACTCTCTCTCTCTCTCTCTCTCTCTCTCTCTCTCTCTCTCTCTCTCTCTCTCTCTTTCTGTTGAGGCATACCTCTCTTAAAATAAATAGTAACATTACTACATGTTGTATAGTAATATCATGCTAATTTTGCTAATCTGAAAGATGAGATTATGCCTAGTTTAACTCAGGAGTTTAGGGGGAAACAGAAGAAGAGTGGGATTATGATCTCTTCTATATTATCTTTTATTTTCCTTATTTATCTTTAGTAAAATTAGGACCTAAGGTGACCCTGTGAAGAACTCTCATGTTCAAAAGAACTGCCAAAGGCAATATGACAGGGTGAATGCCTGTAATCTCAACACCTGGTAGTGGAGACAGGAGGATTGCTGTGAGTTCATGGCTAGTCTGGGCTGCAGTCATGGGCTTCCTTCCTTCTGGTCCAGTCAGGGTTATAGAGCATAGAGTATGACCCTGTCTTGAATAAGCACAGATAAATAAAAAATGAAGAGAGTTGCCAATAACTGGGGCTTTGCAGCTTTGCAGAAAGCTTCTGTGGTGCTGTAGAAAACTGGCTGTGCCGCTACCCAGCCTTCTCCATCCCAGCCTTCTCGGCTCTCAAAGGAGGGATGGGGACTTAGTCTTAGTCAGATGATGTCTTCTCCCTAAGTACAGTGAGTGACTTCCAATAGAATCACCTATGAAGTTAGGGTTCTGACTTGTGTTGAAAGAGGAAGTGGGGTGAACAACTTATTTCCATGGGTACTTTTGAACCTGAGTAAGGATAGAGGCTGGGCAGGCAAGGGTAGACAGCAGGCATTGCAGTTAGAGAGGGTATCATATACTGTGTTCTAGCACACAGTTGGATTGTGTGTCTGTGGTGAACCAAAACACAAGGCATATTGCAAAGAGTTAAACAAATTTTACATGTTTTAGTACAAAGAAATGATAAATATTTAAGGTGACAGATATTCTAACTATCCTGTTCTGATCATTATGCAATGTATGCACTTTTCAAAAATATCACACTGTACCCCATAACTATGCACCATTATCATGTACCAATGAAAAATAAAAAAAAAAGGGCTGGCTGAAATAGCTCAGAGGGTAAAGGTGCTCACTAAGCCTGGCTGCCTGAGTTTGATCCCAAGGATTCTCTGTTGGAAAGAAGGAACTGACTCCCATAGGTTGTCCTCTGACCACCACGTGTGTACTGCGGCACTCCCCCACATAAATATAACTGTAAAACAAACTCAAAAATTGTAATAAACTGAATGCAAAAGAAAGGTAAAACAACGACCACTCGGACTCAAAAAGAGGTAGAAGAGAGATGGACAGGGTGGGGTCCTAGAAAGGGACATGATTATCTTGCTCATGCTCCTGAAATCTAGGGACTGGGGGGGGGCGGACCAAGCTGCAGTTTGTATTCCTTCAGGTAAAAGAGCAGAGAGATGGGGTAGAGTGTCCCCCAAAAGACTAGGCCAACCTTGGTCACAGTAGCATGTGCCTGGACATCTAGCTTTGGCCAGGGAGTCAATCATGTGTGCCATCCAAGTGTCCATGCCCCGCTAAGCCTGCTTCTTTCCCTCATAAGTGTCTAGAAGACAGAAGGGGATGGACTGGGAGGGTCTCTTGCGACCAGACCTTCCAATTGCTCTCTTCTGCAGGGTACAGGTCTGACCTGCTCTGGTATGAATAGATGGTCACATTGACACAAAAGAAATTCAAAAATCTGACCTCTAAGTGTTCATAAACTCCAGATTACCAACTGAGAGCAAAAATGAGCAGGAAAGAAGGAGGGGACTTGGAGAGAAATGTTGGGCTCAGAACCTTGGGCTCTAGAGGGCATCCTACATGGGGGTTGTGTGAGGACCAGCGACAACAGGCATAGCATCATCCCAGGTACTCAATATATCCCTCTAACTGGCATTACCGCGACTTTAAGATGCCATGAATGATAGGTTATGTTATCAAGTTAATAACAGCTTTGGAAAACACTCCATCGAATCAACTATTTCAGCAACGCTCAAACAAAAGCCTCTCTCAGAGGCATTCCAAAAGGGATTTAAATAATGACAAAAATGTCATAAAAGAACGGATCATAAAAAAATCATCTCAAAACTCACAACCAACAGGTATCACCATGAGGTTCTGGGCTGAAGGTGTTCCAATCCTGCAGGGCAGCCACAGTTCTCCTCTATTGTCCCTACCAGAGTGAACAGTGTCTTCAGCGACCTGTGGCAATAAGTTGCCTCAGGGGCAGCTTCCAGGAAATGGGTCCAATGAAAAAGACAGAGAATGTCATTTTTCTCGAATAGAAAAAAGAGTGGGGACCTCAGTGGCCTGCAAGGACAATAGGGTACCTACCTGCTATTGAAGGGGTTGTCTCCAGGAATGATGTGGGTGCTGTCCTTGCCTGCCAGGAGCTTGATGCGGTCATAGAAGGACTTCACTGCAGGCCAGTCTGTCTGGCCTTGCTGAATGATGTCCAAGGGGTCCCGGGACCCCCGACAGAGGAGGCTGTTCTGACAGGCTGACTGTAGGCAGCAGTCAGGGTCCAGACAATCCACCAGGCCATCTGGAAGGGCAGAAGCAGAGCCAGGGTCATAGCACTGCGTGGCACCAAGCCACTTGGAGATGCTGAGCCGCTAACACGTTTGTTACCATCAAACCTTCCCATGGGCCCGAGACTGGCAGGTTTCGCACAGCAAGCCTTGGATAATTGCAGCTTCCCCCACACAGAGAGTAAATGATGGAAGGAAACAGCTGAAAATATCAACAGTGGCTTCTCTGGTGTGAGCCTCTTTCTTTGCTTTATTACATTTTCCTAAAATCCCCTCTTCTTACTACCACGAGCGGATATTGTTAGAGTGATTTGGAATAAAACCCTGAACTTTACTTTTAAATGACACAGCGTAAGAATCGCCCAGAGACTGTTCCCAAGGGCCTGTGCCGACTGGGTGTACACTAATGGAGGTGTGGGCTGCTGTCAATCTTCCTCCCTTGGAGAAAACCAGGCCAGCCCTCCTCCCCCTAAACCAGGGAGGGAACTGTTAACAAGATGGAGAACGAGGTGCCGTGTGTGTGTGTGTGTGTGTGTGTGTGTGTGTGTGTGTGTGTGTGTGTGTGACCGCTTCAAGGAAGTGTGGAAATAGTATTGTGTGGCCACCAGGATAAGAAGTCACTTCCATTCTGTCTTTTTGAGTAGGATACTTTCTAGATTCCTGCGCTTTTCCCCCCTTTCCTTGGCTGCTCCTATTCACTAACCTGCCATGTTACACACACTGGAGTGCTGGTCACACGCTGGGGAGGGGATAGTAAACACAGAATCATGGCGCCTGTTTGGAAGGAGCTGACAGGGCCAGGGAGAGACAGACAGGAAACCCACTGTTTAAAGCCAAGTTTTGGGGTGGTCTTTTCACTCAGGAAACCCTCTGAGTTTCCTGAAAACTGTGAAAGTGAGTGGCTCACTTTTCCCGTTTACATGTTGACATTCTAAACCGCACGGAGGAGGGACTTTAGCGTGGAACTAAGCTCCTAAAGCTCTCATGGAGGGGGGAGTTCTTCTGTAACAGGTACCTTGAGGACTCTTCTAGGTTCCCTTTTCTGCCCTGTGAGGACACTGAGAAGGAAGCAGGCCATCGTCTGACACTCAGTTCCCCAGGGCCTTGGCTTTGAACTTCCCAGTCTCACCCATAAGAAACAGACGTGAACTGTGTAAGCCACACCGGCTATGGTGTTTTGTTTTAGGAGCACAAACCGGTTGACTTCGCTAGGAGCTCCTGCCCTGTGTATCTCGGGTCCTGAAAGAATGGCTCGCATCAGATGCCCACAGAATCAAGGACCTGCCTCGGGCCTCCCCATTGACAGCCTCCAGAAGCAGGTCCTGAAAGTCTGTGCGTCAATCATGATTCTCAGGGGATTCTATTACCCAATACATTTTAGAAACCATTGTTATTGACACCAACTTCCTCGTAGGGGGAATTAATTACATCTTTATGCTTGCCTCTATAGCTATATATTCAGTGAGAGATGAACAGGGCCTTATTAAATCTACATGTATGCCTCCTTCAGTGTCCAGCAGAGAATGGGGACCCTCAGCAAATGTTTGTTGAATGAGTAAATGACCGTCTTCATTCCTCACATGTCCGAGATGGCCACGGACTAGAACATTTAGGGCAGTGTTTGCTCTTCGGAATTCCCTATCAGAACGAGGCTTTTTATTGAACACATGGTAGAAAAAGCTTGAGAGTAACTTAGCTGATGCTTCCTGAATTTGATAGAGAGGCATATTTTTTTTTGGCAGGGAGGGAGGAAATAATTAGCATCATAAAAGTGTGCTCTGCAATCGGGGACTGTGCCGTGACCAATGCTTGTCCAGGGCTGCCGAATCAGAGTCCTGGCCGTGGGCTTTGCGTTTACAACAATGTAACATTTTTTTTTTTTTTGGCATTCCCCTTTCCCTTCGGTCCCACTAATGAAATTGAAATATGTAATTTCACCGAAGTTCCTCTGTAATTTAGCAATTAACGTACAATTAATTTAATGTATTACTTTCTTTTTTAGCAAACAAACAAATTAGGAGGTGGCGTGTTTTGCTCGGCTGTAAATTCTTGAAACTAGCCTCTCTCATTTTCCACGTGGGCAAATGCTGCGTGGTGTGCCTTGTAACACATTTAGGTTTACAAAATTCCCTAGAAATGCAGAGCCAGGCGGGTGGGTAGGCAGGCGCCGTGTGAATTTAGAGACTTTGGAAACCAAGGTTCCGAGTAGCTCAACCCTGTGTGCTGACTGAATGCGAGACTCCCAGAGCCCAGGGAAGCTGAAGCCCCAGAAACAGTCCTGGGGGGACGGACAGCATCTTGGCAGCAGGCTGATCCAGGAACACAGCCCCAGATCCACGGTCTGATTGTTCAGTCTGGATTCGAGGGCCATTGGCAGAACAAGGAAGAAAAGGGAAGGAAGATAATTGCCTTGAATTCTGCCATGAACATCACGTCCGCGGACTGCCGCACTAGGCAGGGGGAATCTACACAGAGCGCCTGCTTCAGGTTTTAAAAATAACCCGCTGAGATCCACACTTCTATTCAGCGGCTAAGAAGCTTCTCAGGTGAGAAGAAACCCACTGTTGTTAGCACTATAGATTTCTCTTAAGGTCGCCGGCCTCTTCCCATTAGGGGCCCCATCCATCTCTGGTGGCCTTGCCCTCCTACAGCTGGGAAGGGTTTCTTCCTCCTCCTCCAGCCCATTTACTACTCCCCACCCCACATTACCAGCTCGAGGGCAAGTATGTGCGGGCTCAAATAATACCCGGAGACAGTTTTCCTATTAAGCACCATGCATTCTGCTCCCCCCAACTGGCAGGCTGTCTCTCTTTCTGGACTTTCCCCCCTGTTTTGTTGATACTGGGATTTTTTTTTTCTTTTTCTTTTTCTTTTCTCTCTTTAATCTGAGGGTCCAGTCTGGCAAGAGAAGGCCTAAACACATCAGCAATAGCGGAAGAGAAATACAAAGAAAAGGAAGGAAAAGAGAGGAGGAAGAGATGATCTCCTTCCACATACTTGCGATTCTCGGCCTCTGTGGTAGCATTTGGGGTGCGGGTGTTGTGAGGGCAGCGGCACACCCCATGCCTGTAATGATCTCCTTATGCTGTGTGATCGTTGGCTGCTGCCCCCAAACACTTTCCGAGGACTCCGTGAACTTTAAATTGGCCCTCCAGTCTCCCCGTGGCCTGTCAGTCACGAGAATCGCATCTTTATGCTAGCAAGCCCCTTGGATGGAGTCTGACATTGCACTCTTCAGTAAATTACCCTGTCACTGACGGTCTTGCTGTTATCTTGCAAACAATCAAGCAGGCAATCAAACCACTCTGCTTCGCTGGTTCAGGACCTGAGAGGCCAGGCCATCTCCATCCCGCAGGGTGTCCTATTTGTTTATTTATTTATATACCTACTTATTTGTTTGGCTGCACTTTTTTTTTTTTTTTCCTGGGGAGGGTAGGTTCACAGCAACCCTAGACAGGAGCTTCATTCTGACGCAGCGAGTGGGACACTTCCCGGGTGGCCCACAGCGGTGACACATCTGCTCATCTGCCCTCATCTGCTTCAGTTCGCTCTGTGGAACGTGGCCTTGGAGTCCATTCTAGGTGCTTTCTGTCAGGACTGAGGCTAGTTCACAGCCCTGGCTGATTTTTCCATGTACATATATTACACAATAATTGGACTGGCATTTTCAAGAAAACCAGGGCGTGAAGCATCTTTCTGGGAACAAGATTGAGCCTATTATTTATTTATTTATATTTTAATATTAATTTGATTAAGTCAAATCACACCAAGGCTCTTCAAAAATATCACTTTTCTGTTCACCGTTGTTTTGAGGTAGGAGCTCATGTAACCCAGGCTGGGCTAGAATTCACTCTCTACGGAGCTGAGGATGACCTTGAATTCCTGATCCTCCTGCCTGCACCTCTCAAGTACTGGGACTGCAACTGTACACAACCACACTCAGCTTAATTTTTTTTAAAGCCTCATTTTTGATAAAGAAATCAGAGAGGATCTTCTGTGACAATCTAGTAATATGAAGTGGATTCTTTGGATTAGAAGAGCTAACAGAGAAAGCCACACACCTCTCATTAGGGTTGGAGGTCAGAACTTGGCTGCACGGAATCAGATGGATTTGTGGTTCAATTTCATCTTCCTTGGCCTCCTCCTTACTGTGCAAGCTTGGGGAGAGAACTAACTTTGTTGAGCCTCAGTTCACTTGCCCCCCCTTTTTTTTAAAAAAAAAGATTTATTTATTTATTATGTATATAACATTCCTTCCATGTATGCTTGCATGCCAGAAGAGGGCACCAGATCTCATTATAGATGGTTTGGAGCCACCATGTGGTTGCTGGGAATTGAACTCAGGACTTCTGGAAGAGCAGTCAGTGCTCTTAACCTCTGAGCCATCTCTCCCGCCCCTTCACCTGCCTTTAGAACTGAATTATTAGGCTGGGCGTGGTGGCTCATGTCCTGAGTCTCGGCACTCAGGAGGCAGAGGCAGACAGATCTCTTGGAGTTTCAGACTTGCCTGGTCTACACAGCAAGTTCCAGACCCTTCACTCAAACAGCAGCAACAACAGCTGGGTCATCATAGTAAATATGCTGCAGGGTATTAGGTGGGGAATAATGGACTTGATGAATAGATTATCTTTTTATCATATAGTACACATTTAGTAAACTATAGGTATTACCATAAATAGAAATTCACTAAAGTCTTAAGATTCATTCTGTTTGTGAAAACTGGACAGGAAAGGTTATGACATTGATACTCCTTCATACTTAGAGCCATTCATTAGGATGGGCCCTGGGCTAGTTAAATCTTGGCAAGCTTGCTAGGTTCCAAACAGTGACAGGCTAGGAATGACTAACAGTGAAAATAATGTCACAGAGGGAACAGCATCTCCACATTTTTTTTTAAAGATTTGAATCTTCACAGCAACTTTGCAAAGAAGAGTAACGCAACCTTGAAACTTCAGCCTTGAAACTTGGGTCTGAGTCTCAGATTGGCTCCTGTTCAGCTGTGGTGGACAATTAACTGCTCCGGGCCTCTCATCTCCCTCAGGTGCCAAGTGGGGATGGCGGTGATGATGTGAGAAAGAGAATTAAATCAGCTAATTCTCAGCCTTGCGGATTTGGTGTCCGCATCTGTGCCTTCGACTAAACGAAGATAGAAAATGAAGCCAGGCCTATGGTGATTACATCGGTTCTGCACACATATAGATGACTTCCTGTTCCCCAGACAATACAGCACCATTACTCTTTGTACAGAATTTCCATGGTAGCAGACATCACCTAGAGATGGTTCTGGAAGGCCTCGTTTAACCACTGTCCTGTGATGAAGGTAGGAATGGCTCTGAGTGTGGCCCAACACAAAGTCTTAAATCTACTTAATTTTTTTTGTGACTTGATTGTCAAGCTATCAAAGAGGAACTTTGTAAATTATGTTACATGGTAATGTCAAAAGGCTGGACAGCCCTGAACGGGATTCAGGAAGACGTGAAGTTGTTACCATGGAGACACTATACTCTTTCCATCAGGAATCTGAGCATCGGGGATTTGGTATCTGTGGGGTCCTGAAGGACCAGTGTGGATACTGAGGAATGACTTGTGGCACTTGGCGCAGTGCCTGGTACAACAAGTGCTCAGAGATTGAATTGTCACCATCAGCATCCTACAGGGGAAGAAACTGAAGCTTGGAGAAGGCTGAGTTAGTCTCCCTCAAGTGGCTAAGATGCAGGAAAAAAGGCAGCCAATGATAGCATCTCCATTACTGGAAAGAGATGCTTCCCCACTAAAGGAAGTCAGAAGACAAGGTCCTTGACTAGTCATCCAGGGAAATGGGGAGACTTAATCACTTCTGAAGGCCTGTCTCCTACTCAAGCTGGGGAAGAACCGGGCTGGTTGACATGGGCCTCTGAAAAATTCAAACAGAAACGAAGCGCCTGGGAATTCATTCCTAGAACCAGGCTGTCCAGACCCTCTCCCTCCCACCCATTCACCTGTGAGATTCCAACCATCCCATTGAGTTGACACATACCTTCCGCGATGGCTATAGGCTTGTGTCAGCCAGCTCCAGTCCCTGTCTACTTTGCTCGGCTGGATTTTAAAAGGGGCACCTGTGTGGTCTAGAGACTTCAGCTCTAACTCTTAGTGACTGTTTATCAGTAAAGATGAGCACTGGGTGGTGGCAGGAGGCCCTGTACACACAGGGGAGCAACCGTAGTCAACATTTGGGTATTTCAGAGTTGGTAAAACGTGTAGTGTATCTTTTTGTCCCAAAGAGTCTGCATGTATCTCCGACTTGAGCCTTTCACAAGGATGCGAGGATGCTTATTTCACGTGTTTTCCTCTTTCATCTTTGTAAACTTGGGGCTTCAGGAGAGTCTGGTTAGATGCCTTTTGTTCAGTTTGGTGGCGTCCTGTGTTTCCCATAGCTTGCTCTGCACGTGGCTTCCTCTTTGACCTGCATGAACTCCACGGCGTTCTTAAGCTTTGAAAGGCTTTAGAGGAACACCTGTGTTTACTTTCCTCAGTTTTGTTTGGTCACAAGGTGGCCCAAGGTGACCTCAATGATCCAGGGCAGGTGCCATGGATACTCTGGGAATGTCTACATGCAGGCCTGGTTTGGGGCCTGGTTAAAAGTGCGGATTTTGGATGGGCAAGATTGCTCGGTGGGTAAAGGCACTTGCTGCCCTCCTGATGACCTGAGTTGGCTTCCCAGGACCCACGTGGTAGAAGGAGGGAACCAACCTTCACATGCTATCCTCTGGGTGCCTTATGTGCCCACACATACAAAATAAATAAGTGCAATTATTTTTGAAAGCTCAGTTTTTTCACGCTGAAACCCACTTTCTTTCCAGACTATGGTTCGAAAGGACACATTGAAAGGATGCATTACCACTCATCAGTCTATCTATCCTATTCACTGGGCCATCAGGCTATGAGGAGGATTGGTTAAAAACATGGTCTTTGAAGAGTTAAGAGTACACCCTGATCCATGGACAGGGTGCTCAAAACAGACACAACCAATTACAACAGGTGAGAAATTATAGTCGCTTCTACCGGGAGGGGGAAAAGCCCAGGGGAACTTTCTGGGCACTTTACACATTTCTGCTCGCCATCTCAGCCAACTAGACATACAGGTGATTCCAGCAAGTGGCGTAACAGTGATGGTACCCAACAGAAATGTCGCGTGATCAGCCGCGACGAGATGCTCACAGACTAAGGGTGTCTGAGTCACTGTGATTTCTTTCTTGGGTTTTTCTGGGCAGCAATGGTTTGTTTACCCACAGAGAGATTGATATTTACCAGTTTTTCATTTCCTTCAAGAAAAATGCAGGTAGTGCAGGTGACAACTCAGGAAATCTTAGTGCTAATGATGGGGAGGTGACAGGAAAGCTAATGAAGCAGAGAGAAGAAGGGAAGAGACATTCAGTTGGGCCGAGGAACTTGGTGCTTTGTTCTATGATGGAGATGAAGGAGGAAGGGGATGGAGTATCTGGGTCAACAAGGGCCCTGACAAAGACCCCCCCCCACACACACCGACGACCATGGACTTTTCAGAGATGGAAGCCATGGAGTGGATTTCCCAGGCACTGACACCCTAAAGTACATGGGACCTCCAACAAGTATATTTTGGCCAGTCCTCTGATTATGTAACCAATCGCCTAGTAGCAGTGAACATTGTTGAGGCCACCCAGTCTCTATGGGACTGCAGAGGGAACGCTGCTCCCAGCAGCAGAGACTGTCTGAGGCTCTTTGCAGCTGGACCTGCCCACCACCTACCTGAACCTGCAGCCACATTGGAAACCAGGAACAAGAGAGGACCATCTGTGTTATGAGTCACAGAAGTTTCGTGTACACGGTGGTGAGCTGACAAGCCACCCCTCAAATGATGGGTAGTTATCTGCGATGGTGAGCTTGTCTCCTGGGGAGGATGTGATCGTTTTATGGGAGCCATATTGCTCCTCTCAAGGGATGGCAAAGACAACTTCTTTCCCTATCCTGGAGAGCCAGAACAGCAATGGCAATCACCCGGAACCCATTTGGACCAAGACTACGATTATGCACGATCCTCACCTCCACCCCAGTTCTTCTTCTGTTTAAGCCTAAGGCTCACGTATGTGCCACAAAGGCAGACCTGTGGTGGCGGGACACCTTTGTCTGTAGCTTCCCTTGTGCCACACTGATTGGCTCCCTTAGCCATCATTCACCATGGACTGTTAATTGGTATATTGGGATGTGAGGCCTGGCCCACCCTCTGGGGACTCCTGGAGTTGGGCCGAAGACTCTGCTATTCCAGATTAACTCTTGGTATCTGGTTGACTTTGCATGCATAAATGGTGGGTAAAGGATGGTGGACATTTCAAAGGTACCCTGATGGGGAGACACGGAGCTTACATGGGGTGGTTCTCCAAAGCCCAGGACCCACAAAGAAGTAGTACCCAGCTTTCCTCCAACTTGTTCATGGTGACACTGACTCATGACCCAGGTTAAACACAAAGCAAATAAACGTAGACTTTAGAATTAGAACATTCTGGCTTTCAAAGCGGTTCTCTCATTCCAAGGCAAGTGAGCTCACTTTCCCATCTATAGAATGGACTCAAGCTAATATTCCCCACTACCTTGATGTGCAGAGAGCTATAGGATGGGCCCACAGGAAGACTGACACACAGCTTTATGAATGATGCTTCTTAATGATATTTCTTGCTCTCCACCAGAGAAGGGCATGGTTCCATTTGCATTTCCCCCTATGCCTACTGACAAGTTGGAAGTGAGGGATAATTGAAAGTATTCTGGCTTGATGTAACTAAGAAGTGAAAGGCGCGGGCAAGGCTGACTTGATTTAACCTGGCAATATGAGATTAGTTCTTCATTGCCTCTGCTAGGTCTCCCGCATTGCCAACCTCTGAAAGCAATAGATTGGCTGACAGGGTGCTCATTTGGAAGGTTTCACCTGCCATTACTACCCTGGCTGCCTGACGGACCGTTGCTCCTCAGGCGGCCTGCTCTCCCTCCGTGGAGCACGGCCATTCTTAAATATAGCGAGGAGGAGAACTGTATTTGCACTCCTGGAAGGCCTGTTGGAAGTCTTCCTCTTCCTTCATGCCAATTCCTTGTGTCAGTCTCTGAGTTCCAGGGCCAAAGAGCCTTGCCCCAAGCACCTTCAGCTTTTCTTCTGACTTAGCAATGGAAGACCAGTCAGGCTTGACCAGAGAGATCTGGCAGAGTGGAAGCCCCACCGCGAGCTGCCTTGCCAGCTCTCCTGTTCTGGGGGAGGGGTGTGGGAAAGAGAGAGCAGAGTCAGCTAGGAAAGCCACAGGCTCTGTTGCCCACGGCAAGGGTGTGATTCAGGCTGGACCTTTCTTGCTATGACTAGTGGTGCCTGGAGGTCAGTGAGGGATGTTTCCCATCACGTCCTTAGTCCCCATCCCCTTTATTTAATTTGATGAAGGTTCTTTACCAAACATTAAACAACACTCCCGCCCCAACACAACACAAATACACCCAACAACATCTGTCTGGGATTCCGGGTGGGCCTTGAGAAATATGTGATTTACAAGCTCTCTGGTGATGGGGACCTTCGTTCTGAATGCTGAGTTTTCAGGATCCACAGTCTAAACCAGCCTTGCTCACATACTTTGTTACCTGGCCCGGAGAACAGGCATTTGGATTCCTGCTCTTACCCTAGACCTGCAGAATTATTGAGATGGAGACTGGGAATCTGTGTTTTAAGGGAGACCCCTAGATGTTCCTTTGCTTATTGAAGTTTAAGATTCCTTGCCCTGGATTACTGCAAAGACCCTTTAGACATCTAAAGAAATACAAGCTGTCCTGGGGGACTATACCAGCTTTCTCCATCTGAGTCCCCTGTAAGATATATATTATCAGGGGTTTCCTAAAACACAGAGGTGGCGGGCAGGGGGAATCTATACGTTTAAGTGCAATCTGGGAGACAACAGTTAAACAATATGGAACTAAGTTCTCACAACAGAACTTCTCAGAGTCCTTGTAATGTAAATACACACAACTCTTCCCTACCATGGCGGAGTGGATAGCCCTTCATGATGGAGGAGCCATTTGGTTCAGACTCATTCCTGTAGTTGTATCCAGTGCCATATAGCCTAACAGATTCTGAAGGCATTCTGCCAGGAAAGGGGGTCCTGTTCTTAGAAGGGCCAACCAAACCTTCCTGTCTTCCACTTAACAAGTAGCATCTTTGTCCCTGCTTGGCTTTGCAGAGAATGGAGGCCATGAGTGACCAGGCCCAACACAAACTGCATTTCTGTGACAAGCATAACCCTTCAGGGGAACTGCACTCTGTCACCATTCTCTATCCTGAGGTGGCCTTGAGTGCAGGGGCCCAGTGCTAAGTGACAGCATCCTGGGGGGCCACATGTTAACTAAGCATCACAAACCTCTGGTGTTGTGATACAACATTGTTATCTGGAAAGTTCGTGCAGCCAAGTTACAGAACAACTGCAAAATTTTTTTTCTCATAACATTTTATTTCAGTTTACAATGTTGTGTTGGACTGCACTCATTGATGCTCTTGGCTGGATGCAGCCCACAGGCTATGGCTCCCAGGCCTGCGTCATAGGCAAGCTTGTCTTGTGAGAGCTAATAGTTGGTGCTTACAAAGAACTTCCAAGCTGTTAGGGGCTGCCCCGGGGTAGTTTTCACATATTCCCCGGTAAGACTCTGTGGTCCCAGGCATCAGGGCTGTCATTTGCAGTAGTAGAGCAAAAGACCAACACAGACTAGATGATTTTCTGGAGTGGCTAGGCAGGGTTTGAACAGGGCCTGCTGCTCTCTGAAGCCAAGTCTTCTGTATAGCTCCTATCCGAATCTATGCCTCTCATCAAACACTCCTCCTTCCTGGGGGCCATCGGACCACTGAGACATCCTTTGAGCCTGCCTCTAATCCTTGCACCTAAGGCACGACTAAGTCAGATTGAAGACCAATGACTTGAATACTTATTGTATTGGGCTATGGAATATTTAGCCATCAGTCTTCTTTTCCAGGTCTTCACTTACATCCAGTTTACATTCTGACTTGGTAGGTGACCACAGCAATGCCCTGTACCAGCTCTTCAAGAGTCTCTATTATCACACACTATACCATGAAGATCTAGCCGTGATCATTCACATATGTTCTTAGGAACCTCACACCTGGGTTCTACGGTCTCCATTTTTGCAGATGGAAAAACTGAAGCTCAGAGAGCAACTGGGTTCTTCCCGAGTACACAAAATTGGTAAGTGTTGGATGCGTGATCCCCACATTGGCCATCTGCTTCCACTTCTTGACTTCTTCTACTCTTGATTCTTAGAGGAGGCTCTGAGGGTCATAGCATATCAGGGGTCCTTTGCTCTGAATGTTGTCACTTCAGCAAGTTTCTCCCTTCTCATAGCCCTTCTTTTTTTTTTCTTTTTTTTCTTTTTTTTTTTTTTTGTCCTCCTACCCTTTCCTTAGTTTACCCTTTCTTCTTTCAACTCTTGGCTAGCTGACTTCCTCTATCCCCACAACAGCTTCTAGAAATGATCTCATCTGATGAGTAGTTCAGCACCACAGACAAACCCTGACCTAGCAGATACTCACCCTGTTAGCCCACAGCCATGCTTGCTGTACCACGGGGACTTTCACCCTGGCTGCTGCTGTCTACCCCTTGACTGTTACAAAAGCCACTGGCCATAGAGCAGGGCCTCTGATCCCAGCCTCCCATTTCCCCAAGTGCTTGCCCTCTGTCTGCTGTGCCTGGCCTCTCATAGCCACCCTCCTCCCCCCTGCCCTGCTCCTCATTGGCTTGCTTTTTTTTTTTTTTTTCAGAGCCTGCTGACAGGTTGGACAGACAGAGCCGATGGCCATGCAGTCTAGGCCCAGCAGGGGGTAGCAGCCTGGTGGGGTGCCAGACAGTGACCTGCTGGGTCCTTCTGAAAGAAAGGGGCTGTCACAGTCAATGCTGCGGAGCAACAAGCTGGAACAGCTACTTTCTGCCTGCGGGGAGACCAGGGGATGTCTGTGTCTAGGATGGGCCTCTGAGACTGCTGAGGCGTGGTGCTTCTCTTCCCGTGGCATAAACACAGTGCTGAGTGCTGGCTGGGAGGAGGGATTGGACTCCGTTATCACACAAGCTTTCGGCTTGATTGGGATGAGAGGCTAATTTCTAAACTGGTCTTTTCCTAAAGACTCCTGTGCATCAGGCGCTGGATGCAGAACCCTCAGGATGAACTTAGCTCATCTTCACGTCCCCTCTGTGGGGTGGGTGCCACGAGCCAATATTATACTGCTGGTGACAATTGCGAGATCTGGAGACAGGTGACATGCAGCCAACAATGAACTGTGTGTGACACATTGATTGCAACCTATTAGCTCTGTGGCCTTGGACTTCTGGTTTTACTCTTCCGAGCCTCAGTTTCTTATCTATTGAAGGGTACTGATAATCATGCCAGTTTGGCAAGGCTTTCACAAAAGATTAAACCTTTTATCACATGCGTTTAGTACTTGGTGACCAGTTGTTTCCACCCAGTTTATGGCTGGAGAAAGCCAGTCTTCGAGAGCCGAAAGCTTGTGGGAAGCAAGGCTGGATTTCAGTGGTCCAGGCTCAGCCTTCCCTGCCATGCTACACCCTGCCCAATGAGATATACGGAGATGTCAGAGTCAAAGCATCCTCGATACTTCTGCATTTCTTCCTATTTTAGTTGATAATTCTGGGTGCGTTGGTCGCTATCTTTTTGGTCACTGTGACAAAATACCAGACAAAGCCAACTTAATATTTATATTGGCTATGGTTTCAGCCTATAATAGGTTTGCTTCTCTGTTATGGGCCTGTGGTAAGGTATGGGAGTATGACAGAACCAAGGTTCTCAGCTTGGCATGTCTGGAAAGCAGGAGACAGGAGGGGGCTGGCAACTAAGTCCCTAGGGACATGCCTTAGTAGTTTTTTCCTTCAGGTAAGCCCTCCTGTCCATGCTAGCGTGTTATGAACCTGTTATTGATGGATCCATCAATGGAGGCAGAACCCTCGTAGTCTAAACACCTGTCAGTCAATGCCACCCTCAGCCGCTGAAGATGGCTTTAATATATAAGCCATTTTACATACAAACCATAAGAACCTTAACACTGGGCTCATGTCCCCTAGGAAGTCACTGTATAGGACAAAATAACACTGGTAAGAACAGTGAAGAACAGTACAGACCTGTGCCAACGTCTTACTCAAAGGAAATAATGAATCGTACATTGGAATTTTTTTTTTGGATTAGTAAAGTGAGTTCAGTGGTACATAGTGACTTAGGTTTACTGTTTTTAATAAAATGATAGTTATTATTATTATCATTATTATTTTGGACAATTTCTTAATGCACTGTGAAAGTTTTTTATTATTATTAACTTGATGCAAACTAGGAACATCTGAGAAGAGAGAATCCCAACTACAGAACTGCTTCCATCCGAATGACTGCAGGCAAGTCTTTGGGAGCACTATCTCCATCAGAATGACTATAGACAAGTCTGTGGGAGCACTACCTCCATCTGAATGACTGCAGGCAAGTCTGTGAGTGTGTTTTCTTGATTGATTATTGATACAGGAGGGTGGTGCCACCTCTGGGTACATAGTTCTAGGTTATAAAGAGAGCAAGCTGAACGAGCCACAGAGAACAAACCAGTTCCTTCATGGTCTCTATCTCAGCTCCTGCCTCCAGGTTCCTGCCTGACGCCCCTAGAGGATGGACTGGAATGTGTAAAGGAAAAGAAACCTTTTCATCACCATGTTTCTTCTTGTTATGGTGTGGACCATAGCAACAGAAACACGCATGCAACCCGGGACATGCGTATATTTTGATATATTTTCATCATATTTACCCCAGTCCTTCCCCTGACACCTTTCAGATCCACCCCACCACCTTCTAAATTTGTGTCCTTGATATTCTATTTATTTATTTATTTATTTATTGAATAGCCCACGGATTCTAATTTGTTCTGCCCGTATACTAATGGGTGTGGGGCCATCCAGTGAGAACTCTCCTCCAGTAGCCCTCAACTGTCAATACCTCCTTAGTTATAGGTGGGGTTTATAAAGGTATCACCGTTTGAATTGGTGATATTTTTTAATATTAACATGAAATTTATTCATCACTCAGTAACCTACTTAATAAAAGCAACTGTTTACAGCCTTATCATGGAGGCAGGTGTTGATCAGTGTGACAGAGGTTGATGATGACAGACAAGGATTTGAGGACACGAGCTAGATTCCCGAGGGGCAAAGCAGACGTCAAAGGGATGAATACCAGATTGAAGGAGTAAAAGTGCCTTCAAGACACGGGATGAGGCAGTGTAAACCAGTAGAGGATAAGTCACAGAAACGTACGGAGGAAGAACCTTCTAGGAAGAGGAGACAGAAGTGCAAATCCCAGGGTGGGAATGCTTCTGAGGGTTGTCAGATCCAGCAGGCAGGTGAGGGCAGAGTGGAGGGAGGAAGATGAGGAGGAAAGGGACCAGAAGAGAACACTGGGTTTGCTGCAGGAGCTGCCTGCCTTTCTTGGGGAGCTGACAAGGCTTGAGGAGGCTTGAACAAGGATATGCTGTGCTTGCACTACTAGTAGGGTTCTTCTTAGGGTTCTGCGCAGACTGGGCCAGAAACTAGAGGACTAGTCACCAGGCCAGTGAAGTTGGTGGCATGATCTGGTAGAAGGTGGTGGAGGTGATAAACTCATGCCATTACTCTAGTGCTTAGCCATAGAGACCAGAAGGGCTGGGTCAGGCGACTGTGTCTTGCAACATGCATAGTAGTTGGAATATGTCAGAGGCCAATGGCGTGGCCACCTCAGTAGGCTGTGGCCGTTGGCAGGTGAGGACCTTAGTACTGTTTGTTAGAGGATGGCTTCTTCCCACACCTGTCTTTTATTACAACTCTCTTGAAAGAGGAAGATGAAACTCTGAAAGCTTGAGTCCCAAGTCCCCTCCACCACCGCTTATGTGTATCATGGGCCTGTGAGAGCCCAGAGTTGCTCCCGGGGTCCATGCACCAGTCAAGCTAACCTTACCTTAAGATGTGGAATTGCTTGGCCTGTTTTTCTCATTAGGTGACCCTGGGATGCCATGCTTGGAGGTATCATTGCTTTCTGGTTTGAGCTGTCCTCAAAATGACATGCAAGAGGCTTTCAGTGTCAGTATCACCTGGGTGCTTATTAGAAACACGCATCTGTGGACACTACACTGCATCCACTGAACCCAAACTCTAGGGATGGGGCCTAAGAGTCTATGCGTGAGGCTTGTCAGACTGTTCTGACTCTGGCTCACATTGCTGTATGTCCTGAGTTAACTCAACAATGGCTTCACAAACCCTTTAAGGTAGTAGCTATCCTTAGCCCATTCTTCAGAGAACCAAACAGAGGCTCCGAGACATGGAGCGACTTGAGCTCTTGCTGTACATGGTGAGCTGAGATATGAACATGGAGTTCTGTGATCCCAACACTTCTTTATCAGCCTGCCTGCCTCTTCTCTCCACGGAGAGAGAATGCCCACACATGCAGTGGAGGGCTCCAAAAAAGGCCATACTTTCATTTTGGCCAAGGGTCTATTGAGTCAAAGAGATGATCTTCTGTCTGTGGGAGGGGTCTGGCTGCTATTCTAAAGAGCAAGGTGCTACGTGGAGGAATGCGAACGCTGACTTGAGGCATGAGACAATGCTCCACGTGAGGGCCTGCTCCTGTGGCACTCACGTTCATCTGAGTGGTTCCCAGCCTCGCTCCCACATCCCTCCTCCTCTGTTTTCCTCATGGACTCTGTTGGAAGGGCCCCAGCCTCCTTGGAAATGTTCAAGGATCACCACTGCTCCCTCCTCTAGGTCTTCCCGTTTCTAAGTCCCTTTACCCACAATGCGTTTCCTTCATTCTGTATCTAATTTCCCAATATCTCTTACAATTTAAGATGTAGTCACTTATTTTGAGATAAGTTCTCACTCTAGCCCAGTCTGGTCTGGAACTCACCACGTAGCCCAGGATGACCTTGAACTTCTGGTCATCCTCCTGCCTCAGCCTTTAATTTAAAAACATTTGTTTTTTTGAGACAGGGTCTCATGTATTCCGGCTAGCCTTGAGGTCTGTAGCCAAGGCTGGCCTTGAACTCTTGATATTTCTACCTTCCCCTCCCAAATGCTGGCACTATAGACATTCATTGGCATGTCTCTTTCACCTACTTTGGAAGTTTTTGATGACCTTCTGCTGGGCATCCAAAACCTCTTTACGCATTTCTTCTGTCATTATATTGTGATGTCATGATGCATTGAACAGATATTTTAACACGGACAACCCAGGGACGCTTTGCAGACTGAGTCTGAGTCTCATCCATTCATGTGGCTGGGAATGGAGGAAGGGTATGCACAGGCGAATTTTGGGTCATTCTGACAAGGAGTAGGACTGCATTGTGGGCGTTATTGGCTATTGGCTTCATCAACGGCACGTGATCTGAACAGGGCTGTACTGAAGGCGAAAGAGAGAGATGGGCTTGGGAACAAAGCTAAAGAAATACTTACTATCAAGGGTGTTAGACACATGCATTGATCCTAGCCTAGGACGACTGGGGTTGATGTAGATCACAGCTTAAACATTAGTGGTAGATACCTAGTCTCCCGAGGGCCACTGAATCCTTTTGCTGGTTGCATAGCAAGGGGAAAAAATAGAGTAGATTTTGAGCTAGAAATCTGGGACTCTGGTCTGTCCTGCTTGCTTTCTGTCCTTGAAGAAATTATTTTGCTTCTCTGGATTTTGTAGCTGCTGTGGACTATGAAAAACTAAATAAAGTAAGCATTTTATTGTCCTTTGATTTAGTTTCTTTGGTTTGGGAGAGAGTGTCATCACCTAGCCTAGAATGATCTTGAATTCAAGATCACCCCCCCCCCACTTCTTTCAGGTGTTTGGATTACAGGCATGTACTGCCATGCCTGGTAGTACTATATATTTTTTAGCCTTTCTGTGCCTGGTAGTCCCCAACACCCACGGAGAAAACAGCCCACGATTCTATGAACATATGGGTGTCCTTTATTGTGTGTGACCTCAGAACGTCAGAGCCCTGTGTAGGGAGATGGGGTGGTGAGGGGCAGATGTAGGATGACATTCTTTAAGTAGAAGGAGAAGGGAGAGAAGCGTCCTGTAAGGATTTGTCTTTTCCTGTGAGTAAGGAGAAAGGGAAGCGTGAAGCAGAGAGGGCTGGGGAACCTTGTCATTGTCTTTGGATTCACATTTGGCTCCACAGTTCTGGCCTCTCTCCAATCCCCCAGAGCTCTTGGCTGAGAAGATGGAAAACCAAAGAAAAGAGCACAGGCCTCGGGCAGCTGCTCTTGCCGCGCTGCAGAGGACTCCTCGCTATTTAGAGTCCAACTGTTCCACTTTCCCCGGCTCGCCCCTGGCATTCCGGCGCACAAGCACTTTGTGGGGGAAAAGACTGCATAACGCTGATGGTGGTTTTCAGCACACTCAGAGCTCGTGTTTCTGTGGGACTGAGGTTGTGCCAGTCCCCGGGTCTGCCCTGCTCGGACAATGGACACAGCACTCAGGTACTGGGAGCCCTTCAACCTGAGGAGGCCTCTTGACCTGTGTTCTGGATCCTGGCAGGGCTGTGTTGTGACCCTGGGACCATGGACAAGCTGCTGTGCTTTCTCTTTCAAAGTATGGCCATGGCTAATCTGGGCCATGTCAGTAAAGCCTTACTGCATGCCTGAACCAGGGAAGTGTTTGATGCCTCTCAGACCTTGGGCATCATAGACTTTGACTTCAGAGCAAGAAACATCCTATTTTGGGACTACGTGACTTTCCCATGCACCTAAGCTTCTAGAGAAACTGTTTCTCAGCTGTGCTATTGTTTCCTTTTGGGGCCTGGTTACTCTTTATTGTGAACAGCCATTCCACACATGTAGATGGCTAGCGGCAATCTGGGCATCGCCTGGGGTCATTTCCCATTCACCATAACTTCGGAAATGCTTCCAGACATTACCAGAGATTTCCTGCAGAACATAGTTGCCTCTGAGAGAAAACCACTGATCTGGACCCAGACTGTGGGGAACACAGAGCTAATAAAAATGGCACCAGGGCTTCACACTGGCAACCAGGTGGTAGTCATAGAGACAAGACAGGATAGTGCTATACAATCCAGGAAGAGTCTCTGGCCCAGACAAAACTACCAGAAGCCAGTTCAGTGACACAAATGTTATCCTTGGGCCGTGAGTTTAATCTGTGGTTTAATTCCCTAAAACAAATCTTCAGTGATTTAAAGGACTAGCATTAAAAATTATTGGAAAAAAAAGTGATCATGGGAAGATGCACGTGAGGGCAGGTGCCTGTGGAGGCCAGAAGACGGTGCTGGAGCCCCTGCAGCTGGAGGTGTGGGCGGTGGTGAGCCTCCCAACATGGGTGCTGGGGCTTTTGCAGGAGCAGCAAGCACTCTTGGTCGCTTGATCATCTGTCCAGCCCCTTGATTAGCACTTCACAGATTAGGCATCTTCATTGCAATTTTATGATGAATATTGGATTTGTCAGCTAATCAGGTGAAAAAAAAACCCTAATCTCTTAAGAGACACTTAATAACCATTTAGAGTATGGGAGATTTGATTAGGAAAGACTGAAGGTGCTATGTTAGGTAAAGCCGTGTTCTTTAAATGTCTTAAAAAAATCCGATGGTCAAATCCATTTTACCAGGAAAGTGTTTTCAGTGGGAAGCTTAATCTTTGAAGTGCTTATTTTGTTTCCTTTGAGTTCTAAGACAAATCCTGCCTTTGCTTTATTTTTTTCTGGAAACATCTGTTGTTAGTGTTTTAGAAGGAAGGAGACGAAGGCTTTAAAGATGGAAACCTGCACATCCCAGAAGTCGCCCGAAAGGCCTGTTTTGAGTCTTATTTTCTTGAGTCCCCGTGTTTGTTTCTGTAAAATGGAAATACAGTCACTCCTCTCTCTATTTGGGCTTTCCATTCACACATTTAACCAAAAATGAATAAGACGTATTCGGAGGAAACAATTTCCTCTGTATTGAACAGGTCCACACTATTCTTTTATGTCATTCTGCATGTAATGCAGCATAGCACCACATGGTAACAGGAAGATACATACACTAGTTTATGTAAAGGACTTAAGCATCCTCATATTTTGATATCCACATGGCAACTAGTCCCTAGAAGAAAGATGGTTGTAATATGGTGAAAGAGGCTCAGAGAACTTAGAGGCGGTGTGACCTAACAGCACAACTAGAAAGATCTAGGAGTATGACGTTCCTGTTAGGGAGATGGAAGAGGCTGGCAAAGGGTGTCTGACCCAGGAACTAAAGGATGAGAGGAAGCCATTACACACAGAACCCGACTTGACCACTTTGGGCTCTGAGCCAGCAAAGACCCTGCAGTAGGCACAGCATGCTGGTGTGGGGATCAGAAGGGTGACCAGTGAGACTGAAGTGGAGCTTTAGGGATGGTAGAGGAAGGATGGTCAGAAGGCAAGCATGGGATGCAGAGGAGGCCCTTTAGGTAGGATGAAGCAGACATTAGTTTTGATTCTAATTGTGTGAGAATTCTCTGAGGGAATGATGGATCTGATTTACAACAGACATGTCCCCTAGCTACTGGGTTGTAGGAGTATGGATCACGAGGTGGGATTAGAAGCATAGAGACCCACACACTTTGTATCTACTCTCATTATCCTGGTACATAGGAGGTCCAGCCCAGTGCTGGCACACTTAGGAACTGTCATTCTTATGTGAATCAAAGAACAGCAAATCTCAATCTGCAGATTCCATCCGCTGATGACCTAGTCTAATATGCCCATGCCTCTAGAGCTCTTGCTTCAATGGAAAGATGAGGAATGGCCTCAGACACCTGTGTTTAGCCATGAGTTCCTCTTCTATCTCATCTGGACTTGCTCTGCTTTCTCCTACGGAAGAGAGAGCCAGTGCCCAGCCAGCAGCTGGTGACCTGCAGGCCAAGTCCTCTTCCCATACACTAAGAGTATGGCTTTCCCATCTGGGAGCAAGCTGGGATCCTGCATATGGCCCCAGATACATTTATCACAAGGCCTTTGGAATCTGAGGAAAATCCTTGCCCAACCCAATTAACAGAACTAAGTTGCCCTTTGAAACCACCTCCCACCTGACTGACTCGTTGGCACTTGTACATGCACTAACCACGGCATTCTGCAGTGGGCTCACCAAACACTGCCTTTCACTGGGTGAAGAGACCGGACTCTTTAGATTTAATAACCATGTCTTTCAGAGTCTCTCAAGTCCCTAGTTTGGCTCTGCTAAACGCACAGACAAGGTGAGGTATTAATTAACAAGTGAGATAAATGCCCAATTTACATCCTTGAATCAAGTCAAACCAATTTGGATGGTGAAGGGATGGGAAGGAGGGTGAAGGAGCTGTGGGCATGGGGCAGATTTCATCGGTTTCGAGTGTTCTGGACACAGTCCAGAGTTATGCCTCCTCATTTGGACTTGGCTGGAGTGCCTTGGATGATGTGCCCAGAGCTCAGGCCAGCATCCATATCTCTTAACCCACGGCGGCCTCCTCTGGAGCAAAACAAGGAACCAAACCTTGCCAGGGGAGGCAGAGTAGATAGCAGGGTTCTGGACGGAAACTGGAGTGGTGTCTAATTTATACAGAGAAATGAAGACGCCGCTAGTGGATTGAGGAGCCCTTCCATGGCTCTTTCTACTCTGTGACTTGGAGAATTCCCCCAGGGATGGGATGAAAACTCTGGGCGTGACTTTTGAGATGTGCCTTCTCTCATCCCGTTAATGTCACATTCCGTGACAGTCCTTTCTCATGGTTCCTACCAAGGTACTCTCTCTCCCTTGGTCACTTCTCATGCTCTGGATTATCGAAGTGATGACGGTCTTTGTGTACCCCATCTTTTTGGACGGAGAGTGACCTGTCTAACATTTCCCAGCAGTCAGTTTCTATGGGTGAACATTTGGTAGACTCTGGAAATGTTTGTTAAACTGAGAGTGAATAACTTCACAGGGGCTGGATGCTTGGAGGGATGGATGAGTGGAGGGGCAGGTGGACGGATGAATTCCAGGGCATATGGAAGGAAGGATGGATGGAAGGGTGGATAGAAGGGTCACTCATGACACAGAGTCAAGGGCTTTCAACTTTGAAACAAACATTGTTCACTGCTCCAACTAGCGACGGAGAATAGTTTTAAAACATCCTTGGTAGAAGAGGCAGGTGTGGGGTGTATGTTTGGAGCCCAGGAAGGTGGCAGGGAGGAAGATGGATAAAGCATATGATACACACATATGGACATGTTACAATGAGTCTGCTCCAGTAAAAACAAGATGAGAAGACAATCTCATCACCTTCCAGTTACGCAGGAACTAAACCTGAAATCATTTATGCTTTTTCTTCTAATTGTTTCTTCCTGAAGTAGTCTCTCTCTCTCTCTCTCTCTCTCTCTCTCTCTCTCTCTCTCTCTCTCTCTCTCTCTCTCTCTCTCTCTCCTCATTTCACTCCTCACCTTCTCTGGGATTGAAGTGGGGAAGGATCTGGGGTATAGGTACAATGACATAGGCCTGGGCTAGCCACCCCAGGAGGAAGCGCCACTTAAAATGTTTCCCCCAACATGTGGTTTGTGGGACACTCTCTGGGGTGGTTGGTAGCATGTAGATGACTTTACTGGAAATCTGACTTAAATGAGACTCAAAAGGCAGGGGTCAAGAAACCTGACTTCCAAGGTCTCCACAGGGCTCTCCACGGCACTGAAGTTTAAGGAGATGGGTTAGGTTCTTCGCAGCTGTATGCATTATGGGAAAGTCATTGGTTGGAGTCTGTTATATGATTGTCTCTAGAAATTCTAGATAGCAACATTAATAGGAACACTATTGAGGCCAGCACTGGCCAACCTGCCTGTGCGTTCTACAAACCCAAGCATCTGTCAAATACGTAACACGTGTTTGCTCGCTTAAACTTATACTAACTCATGGAGTTGACATAATCACACCCGTTTTCTTTTTTCCAGACAAGCAAATTGAGACTTTCAGAGGTAACTTGCTGAGCCTCAGTTATCTCAACACAGGCTAATTCTGAAGACCAGAGGCTGCAATCCTACGATGCCACAGGGTCACATTACAGAAGCAAGGGAGAAAGGCCGGGATGCCATCCCATGCCGTGCTGAAAAAGAATGAAGGGGAGACGACGGCTCTCCCTTGCAGCCATGAGGACGGCAGCACAGGCGACACAGGTAAGCAGACTGAAAGTAGCTTCGGAGGGGCGTTCTTCTGCCCCTCCAGCTGTAGGCTGATGAGGTCACAACCCTGTCTTGTCAGGACTGCAATGTCGTCCTGTGCACCAAGCGAACAGGGAACTGGATCTGGCTTACGGGAGCTTCAGGCAGACTCCCATGTAGGCTGGAAATGATGGACTTGGGGCATTTAGCACATAGAAGCTGGGTGTCCTGCTTCTAAGCCCTGGGGGGACAAAGGGGCCTCTAGGGAGTGAGTAGAGGCTCTCCAGGCCAGACAGTCTAACGATGCCGCCTCACCTTGCTGTTCCCATTTGGAGAGGAAATCTACATTCTCTCCCTCCTACCCCTGGCTGTGATGAACTAGAGTTCACACCTCTGCCTTGGTGGTGATAATTAAATATTATCCGCCTGTCACTTGGCACACATGTTGTGTGTATTCTCAGACTTTAATGAGCTGGTATTTGTCTCCTGTAAGCAAAAATATTTCTTTGAGTCTCTCTTTTTTTTTTCAGATTGGGGTGAGTGGTTCAAGGGAAGAGCTCTTGCTTTTAAAATGACAGTCTCTGGCCAGCATTTCCGTGGACGGTCTCCACTGTTTTGGTTTTCTTTTCTTTTGGCAGGGACAATGACACTCAAAGTTTGTCCCTTCTGAAGTGGCCATTGCCTTCTGTTATGTGAGCAGCCACATGGCTGGAGAGTATTGTAGCAAGTGATGAGAACTCAGAGGTATGGGGTCACCATGTATGTTGTTGTGGGGACACTGTAAGGTGACCTTTTCTGACAGGGTTTCTCAGCTAACTACCAAAGAAATTTTCCCCAGATCTCCAAAAGAAGCAGTTTTATCTAGGCGCATTGAAAGAGAAATTAAGACGTTCTACAAAATGAATGTTTTAGGACAGTGGATCTCAAAGGAAATCTACATCCGCGCCACCTGGAGATTTACTAGACTTTCAAATTCTTGTACCCTTCTAGAGACTCATGAGCTCAGAAACTCAGTGATGGGGTCAGGTCTTAGTCGCCAAGGTTTAATCAAATCCTTTAGGTCCTTTCCGAGCTACTAGGGAATAGGAAGAGAGTACAACGGATTCAATTCAACCCCGGCTGATGAAGTCAGTAAAGAACTTCAAATACCTCTACCAGCGTTTGCGTTTGTAACTATCTCTACCAGTGTTTGCGTTTGTAACTATCTCAGCCTCAGTTTATTTATTATTTATTTATTTTTTTTGGTTTTTCGAGACAGGTTTTCTCTGTGGCTTTGGAGCCTGTCCTTGGAACTAGCTCTGTAGACCAGGCTGGTCTCGAACTCACAGAGATCCGCCTGCCTCTGCCTCCCCAGTGCTGGGATTAAAGGCGTGTGCCACCATCGCCCGGCTCAGCCTCAGTTTAGAATTAAAAAAAAAAACATCACTTTAAACTGAGGATCTCCTCCACCCCCCACCCCCAATGTTTAGTGATGGGAATGACTGGCCCTTTCCAGTTCCCTCTGGAAGAACGCTCTATTATCTCCCCCATTCATGAGATTTATGACAAGTGTGTTGTTTGCAGCTGCTCCCTGAGCTGGCACTCATGTTTTGCTTGGATGCCTCTCTGACCCAATGCCAGGTTCCTAAAGCACACAGTCCTTTCTGAGGACTCCCAGCACAGGAGAGAACCAGGTACTCCAGAGGCAGGAGAGCCAGGGGCACCCACCCCTGAAACGTACGTAGAGAGAAACGGTGAGCTCACTGCCCCTGGGTCTGGGGTTGGTGAGAGGAACTTTAATATTTACCAATAAACAGCAAAGTGCTTAGCACACCTCCTAGGGAAGTAATTAACCATAGAAAGAACACCCTGCGCCGAGGCATCTCCTCCAAAAAAAGAACTCACTTAATTGTGAATTGCTTACGTCAGGTGAGAGAGAACCGGTGTCTACCGCCCTCACCTGACATAAGCAACTCTGAACTAACTGGGAGTTTCTTTTTATAAACACAGTGCAGAGACTTTCTTCTTGGTGGTAATTACTTCCTCGGGAGGTTGCGTTAATAGTTCCCATAAGAAGACCATTATTGTCTTTAGCATAATCACTGCCTCATTTGCTTTTGTCCTAGCCTTTCCAGTACGTGGGCTCTGCCTCTTCAAGGGATCCTGAGTTGTGCCTATCAAGCAAGCCCTTCAGCCTGGGGATCAGGTACCTCAGGTGGGGAACCAGGATCAAGGTGAAGCTGACAGAGAGGGAGGCAGATGGCGCAGGGCCTGTTGGGGACCTAGACCGCCCAGGAACCTCTTCTCTTCTGTGTTCCGCTTTCCAGCAATTTGCTATGCTTTTAGCTGCTGACACCCCAACAGGGAAGGGAGTCAGGGAAGCGGCTCTTTTGAGGAGGCAGAAGGAGCTGATCTATGAGCAGCCTCGGTGCTCGGTGAAATCACCAGGGAGGCAGAAGCAAAAAAGTCATTGGATTTCAACTCTCAAAAAATGCCTCTCGCCATGACGCCTCACCTTGGTTAAAAAAAAAAAAAAAAAAAAAAAAAAAAGACCGAAAGGGAGTGGCTTCTATTCGGGTTTTGTTTCAGGAGAGAGAAAATGAGCGAAGGACAGTGCCACAGAGGCGTCTGCCCTGTGGAATTCTTTGATCAGGAGCTTGTATCAGTGTAAGTATGTCTGTTTGTTCACAAATTATCTATGTACACATAGGCAAGCATGATGGAAATCACCAGACATCCATTAAGAGGATGAAGAAAAAGCAGAAATTGGATGTCTAATATTCTCCTTTGTTTCTCACCAGGTTGCACCCTACTTTGGACACCCGCAGCTGACTCCAGTGGCCATGAAACAGGTGGCTTTGATGTTGGAGGATGCGGCACGCATACTCTGTGATTGTCACAGTGGGATCGTAAACTCCCCTGGTAGGTCAGATAGCTGCACTTGGAGATCCTTCCACCCCTGAAACAACTTCATGTGAACTCACCCTGCCTGTGAGTCTTTTGGGGTGGGGAAGGCCACATACCTACAATGATGATATGGATAATACATGGTATTTGAGCTTAGGATGTTGGGCAGAGGAAAGGAGATCTCCTTGAGTTCAAGGCTAGCCTAGTCTACTGATCTCCAGGTGTGTCTTCACAAGAGGTTTGCTACCTCAGCTGTAAGAAACTAATACAAGCCGGGAGGTGGTGACGATCGCCTTTAATCCCAGCACTTGGGAGGCAGAGGCAGGTGGATCTCTGTGCGTTCGAGGCTAGCTTGGTCTATAGAGCAATTTCCAGGACAGGGAATCCTTGTCTTGAAAAACCATAAACAAACAAACAAACAAACAAAAATTTAGGAGATTTCTTGCCCCACTTGCTAAGAACCCTACTTAGCTTCTGAGCCCTATCATTACACTGGAATGTGTCCCAGAAGACTCAGCTCAAAGGTTCAGAACAAGGGTGCTAGTACTCAACCATGCCATCTGACTGTACAGACCTAGTCTCAGAAACTAGCAGGGTTGAACTGGGTCAGTACTAGGATGGCAAAAGAGAGGGTGGCGAACCTCCCTGTAAGGGATTCAGAGCAAATGTTTGAGACATTTGCTCAAACATTTGTGTCATCTGTCACTGCTTAGGCTCCACTTAGCTCCGTGGTTAAGGTGGAATACAAGGTATAGCTGTACACAAAATGTAAACAAGGGCAGATGAGATGGCTCATGGGTAGTGGCACTTGCCTCCTAGCCAGATGATCTGGGTTTGATCCTTGGGATCCACAAGGTAGGAAGAGAAAACTGACTTCCACAACTGATCCACTGACCTCTACAAACGCTGTGGCACACATGTTCCCCTTCTCCTCCGCACACACAATAAGACCAAAGACATGCCAAAAAATTAAAAACTAGTATAAACTAATGAACACCACCACCTTCCTGTGCAAAGGAAGGTGTAGGTTAAGGGTTTAATGCTTCACCATGCAAGATAAAACAGTTTGTGAGATCTGCTAAGCCGTAAGAGTGTCTATAGCTAAAGATACTGTATTATATACTTAGAATTTGCTAAGAGGGCCGATGGCAACCTCACCTGTAGAAAATTAGACTAAAGATGGTGGCGATAACTCTGAGAGGTGATGGCAATGCTATTTTTTGTAAGTGTAGTATATATCCAAATTAATCGAGATATGCATAGCTTTTTATATATAAATCATGCATCAATAAGGTAGTTAGAAAAATAAGTGTAGATATTTAGTTTGAATTTTATGTACTTTTCTATATAATGAAATATTCTTTAGATTATTTTCCCTCAGCCATCAAGAAAATGTTAAAAACCTTTTCTTTTCCCTTACAAATTGGGTTTGGTTCACGGTCTATAGTTGGATGATCACGGATTAGAACACATCCCTTCGTTCCAGAGCTGGGTTTGGGTCCTGGTTTCATGCTATATTGTCTTTAGAAGAAATGTAGCTGCTCTTCAGGTCTCGGTTGTCACATCTGCAAACTGACATCTCATGGGGCTGTCAGGATGAAGGGGCACTTGGTTTATGTCATCCTAGTGCTGTGTGAGGCTCCAACTGTCACCACCATTGTCATTGACCATAACTGGCCACCCTGAAAGGTCTGGCAGGACCATTCACCCGGAAGGCAATAACCAGAATGCAGCTACCTCTTTGCAATGATGAATATTTGAGAATACAAAGCCAATACCAAACCCTAGGTTGTGTCTCCAAGAGTCCTCCTGGCCCAAGGACATGTGTTCCCTGTTGAGTTGGCTTCAAAGGAAACATTACAACATTTGACAATAGTATGGAAGAGATCGTTCAGGAGAATGACTCATGACGAAAGCACATACAACACACTTCTTGAGGAGATGGGAATTAGAAGACGCTTGCTCACCTCCCTCATTATCCTTGTTATCAGCACAGGAGGTTTCCATGGCAACGTTGCATCCGGGCCCTCTCCAGCCGGTCTGGCAGACACACTGCCAGCTGTTCTGACCCAGTGTGCATCTCCCGTTACCGTTGCACAAATCAGGGCAGCCATCTGGTTGGAGAAATGGAGAGAATGAGAAGGAGGGACATGAGGCCGCGCTGGGGAAGCAGGGGAGCCATGCAGAAGGGGAGCAAGCCTGCAGGGCAGCCACTGGGCCAGCCTCACAGTGGGGCCCATACCTGCTGTCCAAAGAGTCAGGGGAAGCAGGCCATGCATGCAGGTGCAAGAAGGAGTTGGGGCACAGATGCAGGGGTTTCCCAGTGACAACTGACCTGGGTGCAGGGGACAGAGCAATCTTGCAAGTGGGGAGGGAATTCAGTGCACATCCCAGACAACTGTACCAGTGCTGGCCTGACAACCAGACTAACTAGGCTCTGATTTTCAGTCAGTGGCTCAGGATGTGTGGTATCTTGAGAAAAGCCTGCCCATCTTCCCTCCCTCCCTTCCTTCCTTCCTTCCTTCCTTCCTTCCTTCCTTCCTTCCTTCCTTCCTTCCTTCCTTCCTTCTTTTTCTTCTTTCATCCTTCCCTCCATTTCCTTATTCTTTCTCTCCCTCTTTCACTTTGTACTTCCCTTTCTTTGTTTTAATGCCTTCTACATACAAGAAAAAAAAAATTCCTACAAGCCCAGAGTCAAAATGTCCTCCATCTTGCAGAATTTTAGAGATAGATTTACATATGATTTTCAAGAGCTTCTTGTGACCAAGAAAGAACTGGATGGCGCTGCTGGCCATTTTTTTTTTTAATTTTTGTAATAGCTTTAAGGGACACTTCCAAATGTTGGCTGCTTATCACCACCTATTTATGGTAGATTTAAAACTAGAGCAGGATTTAAAGGCCAAGGGAGGGGTAAGTACCGGATGACTGGGGACAGGACAGAGGAGATCTTGTGTCCACAGGGGAAGGGCAGTGGAGTCTACACAGTTCTGATTTCATAGCTTTCTTTTCTTTCTTTCCCTCCACCCCTTCCTTAGTGTGTGAAATCAGCAGCCTATTTTATTCCCTAAAAGCTCCAACACCCACAGCAACTGTAGCATAGACTCCCCAACCCGGAGCTCCGGCAGAGGGAGCTGGGTGAGAAGAAATGGGAAAGTGATATGGCCTGAGTCTTGCCACACCAAGCCACCACGGCCCTTTGTGAACTGGCGAGATGCAGAGGACCTGTGGCATGTGCCGACTCTTCTAAGACCTACTTGCTGGTAAGAATTTCTAGGCCTCTTCTCATTTTTCTTTCTGTGAGCAGTTTTATTGAGGCATAATCTACCTACTGTAAAATTTACCTGTTGTGCATGCACGCTGCAGTGACACCTGGGGAAGTTACGGAGTTGTGCGATTGGAGCTATATCTTCTTGCTTCACTTAAATACACTCCAATGACCATTAATTTAGCTGTCCCTGTAAGTAACTATCTGAACATCTTGAAAACTACCTCTCCTTCTGTGACCTCTTCCATTTCCAGAGCTGTTTCTCAACCACACCAATGCAGGCCTGCCTGGCATCAAAGCTCCTTCTGATGATAGTGGGAATTGGCCTGGAAGTCTGCGTCTTCCAGGGCTTTCCAAAGACCTTCACTGGCATCCCTCTTCTCTTCTTTCAAACACCCCTCACGTGGGTGCTGATAAACCTAGTTTGCCCATGTGGCAGCGGTGGGAGTTGAAGGAACTCCCAGGAAGAAAGGTCCAAGGCTCCACCATGGAGTTTGACTGCTGTAGGAAATGTCAGTCTGGGCTTGCTCCCTCCCATCCTGTGTAGCTTAGGATCACAGTGAGTAGAGTAAGCAATAGGGAAGTCCTCCCTGGGAGGTCTCTGGAGGAGGGCATCTGTGCTGAGGGGAAACAAGGAGTCTGGACAGGGGCTCTGGCTTGGTGCTAATTCTAGCAGTGTGCACACGTGCCTCACTCGGTCTCCACGCCTGCCCTTACAAAGTCCAGCTCAGGATTCTACAGCCTTCCTTACCAATGAGGTGACTGTGGCCCTGTCTGGGGAACCACTGATATCCCTCCTGATCACACCCTGAGACAGTGCTCCAGGGAATGCCTTCCTCACTTCCAGGGATGTACCATCAACACTTCTGTGGGAGCAAAATGGAGCTTGGGAGGAAAAGCCCGAGGGACATTGGATGAGTCGTCAGGGAGAAAGAGATCCTGGCCAATCTGCAGCCACCTTCTGCCTTACAGTCACCACCAGAGGAGTGTGGGGGAAGAGGTCAGAGAGAGTGCCCTACATGACAGACCTCTGAACATTGGCTTGGCATGGTTTCTGGTATATGCGCTTTGCCATTTAGCTACTCTGAGGCCTCATGTCTTACTGAAATCATGCCCAGAGTCTCAACCGAAGGCTCATTGTGTAGGAAACCCACGTCCACTACATAAAATTTAAATTTGCCAAGAGCCCCAGCATGTCAGTCAGAGATATGTGCTCAAAATATGTATGCGCCTCTATGGAATGAGGCCTCCCCCCCTACTCTTTTCATTCTGACCAACTGAAGTGAGATAAACAGGGCAGAGTAGCGAGTTTTCGCCACTTCCTACGAGGAAGATGAAAACACGAACAGTGGGGAGCTGGCAAATCTCTGAGAAGTTTCAGGGCAGCTGGGAATTAATGGACAGGACTTTGCTTTTAGCTTGAAGAGGAAAAAAAGCAGTCTTGGTAGGTGCGCGGCGTTGCTAGGCAACCCCAAGCTAGCCCTAGCGCAAGTTCATTCGGCTGGTGGCCTTCCCGAGGAGGAGGCGATTCTCCGTATTTGTAAAGAGCAAAGCCAGCTTCTGCTTAAGGAAAAACAAAACCCAGGAAGGAATTAGTCTGGAGGGTAAATGGGCATCAGGTGGCAGCTTTTCTTTCGAGAGGATGCTTTGACTGAAGTTGGAACTGGCTTATGGGCTCATACGTGGGCATCCAAGAAATCGCTGTATGGAGTCCTTCCGAGTTTCAGGCCGGCTCTCGGATTTCCTTGAGTGCCGGCCTCTAAATGACTGGTTTAGCATCCCGGAAGGCAACTCTGTTTGGGTGCTTATCTCCTCAGTTAGGAAGAACTGATGGCTGCCCGGGGCCTTCAGGCTCTATTGTGACCCTGGATCAGTGATTCTTAACACAGGATTTATAAAAGCTTTCCTTCTCTTTCTCTGGGGGACATCTGACAAGGTCTGGAGACAGTTTTGATGGTCATGTTTAGGGGTAATGACACTTGAAACCTCATGGGTAGAGCCTGGGGGGGTTCCGTTCAATATCCCAAAGGACCAGAAGAACCCCTCCCCACCCTCCAAGAATAGCACAGGTTCAAATGTCAGAAGTCCTGAGGTTGAAAACCACGGCTTTGTTAGCTCTCAGACATAGTTGTTGATTCACAGAGCCTCGCCTGACCTCAGCCCAACAGTGAGGGCTTGAACAAATAGGAGTCATTCCCACCTGTCCTTCTCAATCTCTTCCAACAGCCATGAGGAGGTAGAGGGAACCTTCCTTTCCAACACAGGGCCTCTCCTCAGGAAAAGTTTCCAAGGACACAGTAACATGGGCTGGTATTGTCACCTCCCATCCTACCCATAGCTGACACACACACATGCAGTAATCTCTACACAGACCAAAGCCCCACCACTAGACTCTTATGATGCCTGATTTTCAACCCTTAGTCCTCTCTAGCCCTGGATTCCGGCTCTGAGTTCTGCAGTCTTGTCTGTTCACCTCAAAATCGGGAGACTTCAACCTCTTTCCTTTTGTCCCCTCTAAACTGGTTCCTTGATCCACGAAGGCTCCTGAATGCATTCACTGCCAGGACCCAAGGCGGGCAGCCGCTCTCCTGCCACGGCTTTTCCCCTCTCTTGTAGCTAATTCCAATCTCCGCTGCGAAATTTGCCTTTTAACTCTGAGCTATGAAGCAATGCTACTGTTGGAGACAGCCTGGATGTGTCCCAAGAGTCCATGTTTGAAAGCTGCATCCTCAGTCTGCTGGTGGGAGATGTGTGGAACCTTCAGAAAGTGGGGCCTTGCAGGGAGGTCCTCAGGTTATTGGGAGCGCCCCCACAGAGCACAGTGCGGCCTCAGCTTTTCTGTGGGTTCCTGTTTAAGATGCTACAGAGAGGCACAGCCAATGGGGACTCTTTCTCACACTCTACATGTAGCGTTCAGACTTTCAGTCTCTTTTTAAAATAAAGGTATTTTTTTCTTGTACTAACGCAAAATGTAATGAAGAAAAAAAAAAAAAGGAATACACAGCCACACCCGTCCTTCCTTTTAAATATCTCAGAATCTGCTCCCTGTTAATTTTGGTTTGGACTCCTAATTTCGCTCCATCCTGGACACTGCCGAAAGCACAGCCACTTTCCATGGGGGAAAGTCCTTAACGTGGTTCTGAGGCCCTCCTGATCTGGTTCCCACCATACTGCCCTACCCCAGAATCACTTCCGGTCCTGGCCACTTGTAAACTGGATGACTCTCATTTCCCCAGCTCTACCCCACCCTTCATATCCCTGTCGGGCAGACGTTCATGTTTAGAAGCCCCATTTTTTCTTTCGTGTTATCCTACCTGCCCCTCTCTCATTATCGACTAGCACGTAATTGATGTGGGCTAGGCCACACAGCCGTCCTATGACCCGCTGCCAGAGTGCCGAAGATGGTGGGCTTTGCCGTTAACTACAATTTGAATGGTGTTCCTAGGACTTCTCAGCGCTAAACTGAACGGCTGTCCTGGGCGTGGCCATTGTGTTGTTCACCTGCCAGATGAGGAACCATCTCTAACTTATTTACTGCTGGATTGCAGTACTCAGTGGGTAGCTGAAGAGAACAAATGAATGAATGAATGAATGAATGAATGAAATGTCTGAGTGAAACTAGCGGGGCCTAGTAGAAATGCGATCATTTCTGAGACCTTACATATAAATCCCAAAGCACTGGAGAAAAGAAGTGGAATGAGGTCTTGTTGACAGAGCTACCAGCTAGGCAGGCTTTTTGACTTAAACAAAAGTTAGGCATTAGCAAAATAATGTCTAGGGCCCAGAAAAAAAAGGGGAGCGTAAGTGGGTTTGAAGACAGCTATAATTACCATAAAAACACTTTCCTAAGACAGCATCAAGACGTGTTCTGCGGTGTGTGGCAATTTACAGGTAGACGTGAGTGGCTAATACTGTTTGGGAAGGAAGGACAGGCGAATGGGCTTTTAATGGGCCGACGGGCGCTTTGGAGACGACGCGCCCCAATGCAGCAAAGGCAAGCGAGAACACAAACAGCCTACGTGGAAACACCGATGACAAAGAAAGCGGCACAAATGCTACCTCCCTGCTCAGTTCAAGAGACCGCTAGGAAAGCCATCACACCCTGCTACAAGCCCTGAGAAGAGCTTCTTTTCCTTACTTTCTCTTAACTGAGGGAAAACCATAACTTTGGAGGCAGAAAGTTCCGGGAGCGTTGAAGCCAGATCTGCCTTTTGCAATCCCTGTGATCTTGGGCTGGTAGATGGACATCTTGGAGGCCAGGCTGTTTGTAAAGTTCTGCCTCCTCTCCGTTAATGTTATATACTGTGTCTCTCAACAGAATAACCCCTTCAAGGTTAATATTCTGTCTCCGTTGTCCACTGAGAGACAGTTTACATGTCTAGAAGGGCAGTTGGCACATACCGGACAAGAAATGTTTGTTGTACACACAGGACAATACATACTTGTTAATGGAGTAGCTAACTTTAGACGTTGACAATACTTGCTTTAAATAGACAGCGGTTGTGTTCCACAAACTAAGCCAGAGGGAGGTCTTAGCAGAGTTTGGGGCATCACACATGTTCACTTGATGCAGCGCATGTTGTGGAGAGTGTTGATACAGCTGTTGCTGCCGCCACTCTGATTGCTGGGAGGTTCTTCAGGTACAGCCTGCAGGGCAAGCCCCTTCTCTTGGCCTCACACCCAAACCAGGAAAACCCGAGAGCATATATTAATTCAAGTTGTAAAAAAAAGTAGCATTTTCTCTAGGGTTCTCAGTGTGTGCTTTGCTACGAACTTGGATGTTCTCACTCTTATGATCACCAGCCCAGAAAAGCAGCGAAGACGCATGAGGCTGGGCTGACGGAGAAAATCCACAGAAGGGAAGAACAATGTTGAAGGCGGGAGGCTCAAGTGGAATAAATGTGCCCTTTCTCTTGAGGGGAGTTTCGTCTTCCGCTTTTCAATTATTACAATTTTAATGTGTATATGTATGTGTGTGTAGGTCAGAGGTTGACACAGGGCATCTTTCTCAGTGGCTCTCCGTGTTATGTATGCTTAGAGGCTCGCAGCCAGCAAAGCCCAGAGATTTCCCTGCCTCTGTCTCCTTCCGCCATTGCTGGGGTTACAGATATGCAGTGCGTTGCCTGGCTTTTTCAATGGGTTCAGTTCACATTCCTCTGTGGCAAGTGCTTTACTGACTGAGCCATTTCTCCAGCCCCGAGAATTGTGTTTGTAATGCCAACTAAAATAGGGACATTGTCCCTTCTTCCTTGCAAACTGTTTAAATATTTCTGTTTTTTTTTTTTTTTTTTTTTTTTTTTTTTTTTTTTTTTTTTTTTTTTTTTTTTTTTTTTTTTTTGTACTGCACATCTCTGGATTTAGGGAAGATGCTTGCCTTTTATTCCAGAAGACTTTCTAGTTGAGGACAGCAGAGGTGTTAGGGACCAGGGATTGCTAGAGGTTTTAATTGTCACTTAGACTAAATAGCAGTGGCAACACTGGATATCCTGTGAGACACACTCTGGGGGAAAACTGCAACTGATTTTTAGAAGCCTGGCTGAAAAAGAAGCATCCTAGTCCCTGGGGAACAGTAAGGTTGTCCTCGATCACCTACATGTCAGGTGGGAGCTGTGGGGACCCTATTTCTAGGTATGTAGTGGGATGGTCATGCTGCCCTGAACCTGCGACTGAACAGCCGTTCCTGCTTTGCTAGCAGACTTAAAAAAGCGAGAGGCAGATGTTTCTCTGTGTTTCAACAGCATCTGTGTATCTTTGAGGGTCTGCAGAGGTGTGAGCAGGTACAGTGAGACACAGGAAGAGCCAGCATCCTTGACATGGTCTACTGCAGGGGAGGAAGCTGCTTTTGCTCGGGAGGCAGAAACTGTTCCCCTCCATGCCAGCAGCCACAGAAACGGCACGCCAGCCGCGAGATGATAGGGATTTGGATTCAGCTGTCTGCTGCACGTGTCTGGATGCACCTGGATTCTCACCATCAGCATCATTTCTGTCTGTGTGGGGGGAAAAAAAAGAATGCGGCAGGCTCAGCTGTGGCCGCGGAAAAAGTGATGAACTTGAAAAAAAAAAAGAAAGTAAACAGGATCCTTTCCCATGTAGGGGGCTTGAATTTCAGGTTCTTAGTACATTCCAGGTCTTTTTAAGTTGAGGCCATGGGAGAGGAAACTGAGAGGGTAGGCAATGGTGATGGGGAAAATTCTTTTGGGGCAGGAACCTCTGGTGAGTTACTGAGTGAATTCAGGGGAGTCAGTGCCCCCTAGCTGCTTTGGGCTTCACACAAGCCTGTGCTCGCTTTCCTAGAACAACACGGGTCCCTATTCCACTTTACCCGTCAAAGGAGGATGCTGGCAGCTGGTTGATGGACTTGGAGTCCTCACTCCAGTGTTGTTAAAGTACATACTAATCGGTGACAAGGCCCTGCGGATGCTCTGCAGTAGCCTCACTACTGATCTAGAAGCTTCTCTATTGAGCTAGATGAAGACTAGCTTCTCGCTGTAGGGATACAGTCCTGACGCTTGCAGCATCAGCTTGGATTTCATCCCTCAGTTCTGAGTCAGCCTCTGGGTGGACTGGCTACCCGGTTCCTTTGTAACAAGCCCTCCAGAGGCCCTAGTGCTATCGTGCGATCATCAGCCCCAAAGAGGACCTCAAAAGGCCTGAATTATTTGTCCTGGGAGTTGGCCTCCTCTCTTCTCCTTTTGTCTCTGCTCTCTGGGCCTCTGGAATATGGATCCTTCTCTGGGGCTTCTTAGAGGCCCTTCTCCTTAAACTAAGCTCATGGTACCCACTCCAGCAATGACACTCATCTGGGGCCATCCAATCCGGGTGGTTTTCCCGACACCCTGCCAGACCATCTCCGTTCCCCTTCACAGCAGCCTCTTCCATGCTTACACCTATCACAATTCTAGTTCAATCTTTGTTGGAAGCAGAAGGATTCAGCTTGGCTGCACATACCTTGGCCATCCTTCCTTTTGGCTCAGTCACTACAGTATCTCCAGAGGGGCTTGCGCCTTTCTGAAGGGGAGCCCCAGGCATCCGTATCTCTGTTTCTCAATCTCTTATCCTTTACTTTCTTGCATGTGTACATTTGTGTAGTATATGTGGATGTGTGTATGGGATGCTCGTATGTCTGAGGGAACACCGTGTGTGCAGATGTTTGTATTTGTGTACGTGTGAAGGCCAAAAGATGATGTTTGGTCGGCTCATTGGTCACCCTTCAGTTTATATATTGAGGCGGAGTTGCCCACTAAAGCCTGCTTAGTGATTCTGTTAGTCTAGATAAGTAGGTTGCTCTAAGGGGGGGGGGAATCCTCTGTTTTTGTCTCTCGAGCCCTGAGATTGCAGGTGAGCCACCACACTCACCTGGGTGCTGTGGATTCAAACCCTTGTCCTCATGTTTGCCTCTCCAATGTGGAGTAGTGTGAAAGTTATCCCCTGGGTTACACCTCACCCCCTTTTTCTTTCTTCTTTGGGTACTGGAATTGAACCCAGGGCCCTGTTCATTAGGTAATGCTCCACCACCCAGCTACACTCCCAGCCCTTTTATTTTTCCTTCTCTATAACTCTTCAGATTATTCCACTACACAAAGAAGGCTAAGAACCAGTGGTTTAATGGCCTCCTTCCTGGCCTCCTCAACGCCTCCTGCGTGAAAGACTTTGGCTCCGTTGTTTATGGCTGGATTCCCAGTGCTCACCCCAGTGGTTAGCATTCAAGATATTTGTTTGATGAATTCATGAAGAAAGAAACCTGGGCGGCGCTTCTTTGCTGTTTTATCATGCCCTTGATTCAGCAGCCAGGTAAAAGGAAAAGCCTCCTGCAGGCCACACCCCAAGCGCTGGAAGGGAGATCGCTTCCCCCAGCAGAAGCAGCAGCTGCTTGCTGCCCAGGGTCCAAACCCAGGCTGTGGCAGGGGCTGTGTCTGCATGCCAGTGTGGAGCTCTGCCTCCAAACCTGTAAGCAGATAGCTCCCGACTGAAAGAGACGGACTGAATGCCCAGAGAGGCAGATGAGAAGGCAGTTGGTAGATGAAGAGAGTGACAAGAGTCACACAAAGGCAGGGATGACAATGAGAAGAGAGTTCAATGGTTTAATTTGCTTCTTGGAGGACGATCAAGTTGTTTTACCTTGCGCCACTCATTCCCATGACTGTCCGGCAAATATTGAATGTGGTACCTACTGGTATGGAAATAGGGGCAGACATGACTTTGATTTCTCATTTGTTATTTTTAGCCATCCAATTCTACACCCACAGAGCATCCTGATAGCCACAGGAGGGTCATAAAAATACAAATAACGCCTAGGAGGCTTGTGGGCACAGACTTGTTACTTCTGAAGGGCTGATAGCTCTCTTTAAACGAATGTAAAAATCAGGCCAACAATCAATTACTGTTTTTGTCGTTGTGTACCCAGTACAACGGCAAAGAAACATAGAAAATAGGAAATGGTTTTTAAAGAGATTCTAAAGGGGGCCAGGCAAGAAATCTGCTCCAGGACTGAGACTCTGGAGCTTAGGATGTGTTCTACATCGTGACAATGACAGCAGATCATCACAGCAACACTCCCAGGTGCTTTTCACGTACTAGGTCCTTCAGTGTGGTCACAATAAGCCTTGGTGTAGGTACTGCTATTACTCCCATTCCACACACGAGAAAGTAGAGGAACAGAGAAGTCCAGTGGAGCAGAGGCAGATAGCAGTAGTGGCAGAATTCTGACTCCAGACTCTGAACAGGCTCCATGGACCTGTTCTTCGCAAGGCTGAACAGTCATCCTGGTTTGGCCAGAAATGGCCATGCTTGCACATTGCAGTGTATCTCAGGAGAACCCCGGGTCCCAGGAAACCTGGGGTCACTGCTGAGGTCAGGAAGTGAAGACTGGGGTGTTAAAGAAAGTGGGTTGGGGAGAGAGTGCGGACTGGGGTCTTGACTGGTCGCTGTGGAGGCAGAAGGTGAAGTGGAGATAAAGGTCTCCAAAGACAAGAAAGAGGTCAGAGTTATAGACCATGCCTCTGGTGTCATCATGGAGTACGGGATCCTTCAGGATGTCTGAGCATCAGGACAGCCCGAGACAATACAAGCCATTCATCCCTCAAAGTCTACCAAGGTTTAGTTTTAGGACCTCAGATACTAACAACGTTCAATGGCTTAAGGGCCCATATATGAAATGGTGCAGTGCAGTATGTGTATGCAGCCTGCAGAATCTTTCTGAATATTCTATTTCATCTCTACATGGTTTGTAGCTAAGACTGTGATAATGTTAATGCCATCTGGATACTGTTGCATGATATTAGGGAGTAATGACAAGAAGAACACCTATCTGTGTTCAACCCTGATGCCTATCTCTTCCCAGTTGGTTGTAAGGTTACGTCTGCAGGTGTGGCATCTGGGAGGCGGGCTCAGCTACAGTTAGGGTCTGTGTCTGAACTGTGTGAGTTTGAATCTCAGCTCTACTTTTGGCCACAAGAACTTTAAGCAGAGTACACGAGCCCTTCATGCCATAGTTTTTTTTTCACCTACAAAACAGAGCCTGCAAAATATCCATCCCTTAGAGTTGTTAAGGGTTAAGGAAAGATGATGGCCCATAATAAATCTTCTGTATAGACACCGTTATTGCTGTCGTTACCATTAGAGGAATCCTCTAATAGGGACAGCAGGGGCCGTGAACTTCGGATAAGTCTTTCATCTGTCCATGGATTGATGCTGAGGAGGGGCCGTGTTCTGTGACTTAAAATAGGAACAGATCTGGGTGGGTTAACACCCAGATGTAATTCTAGTATTCCAAATGCCGAGGTAAGAGGATCTCAAGTTTGAGGTCAACCTGGACTGTGCCATGAGATATTGTTTCAAAAGAAGAAAAACACAGCAGACCACAAAAGGATGGGCATTGTCAGTACAGTTAGGAAAGTACTTTTAAAGACCTGGAGAGAAAAGAGAAAAATAAAGAAACTTTCTGGGAGAATTTCCTGAGTTGAGATGTCCCCATGATGGACATCACAAGTTATCTGAGGAATGCTTTTCAAATTTAATAGGTGAGCAAGATATAATTCTTAAGGACCACAGGGTAAGAAGTCTCACCCACACTCAGCAAAGTGTATTAGTAGGATGAGGTGGTGTTGCTGGGGAGTGAGGGGAGACTCTGGTCCCTACAAAATATGCCCTGCCCTATGGGGTGGAAGGAGGTAACGGTGTCTGTCATTTAGGAGTGCTAACCAAGTGCTCAGCAATCCACAGCCTGCATCTCACCAAGGCATTGCAAGGACCACAGGAAATACATATTGTCATCACGTGTGGCTGCAATTACTGAAGCTCAGTGGAGTTAATTAACTTGATGAGGGTCATCAGCACTCTAAGTGGTAGAAGAGGGATTTGAACTTAGGCCAGTACACTTCGCTCTTCTCTAGTTTGATAGGTTTCTTGGGGAGTGGATGCCCGCTCCCCCCTCCCCGGCATATCATGCCATCAGCTGTATCTGTGGGTTCTGCACCCTTGAATTCACCCAGCCTTGTCTTGAACAAAGTGCACCTTTACTGAACATGGCTAGATTTTTCTTGTCATTACTTCTCAAACAAAAAAGCCTACAACTTTTAACACAGCATTTTTGTGCATTAGGAATGACAAATGACCCAGATATGACTTAAAGTATATGGCTGCATGGCACAGGTTATACGCCAACACCATGTCAAGGGCATTTTGGTACTCTCTGGGGCCATGGAACATGTCTCTGTGGAAAGGGAGGAGTGACTGTTTTTTTTTTTTGCTTTGATTCCTTGCTTTCTAAGCAAACTTCTGATTTTAAACTTCATTACCCATATAGATTTCCCTTTAGGGAGAGACTATGCTGGAACTGTAAGACTTCTTCACTGTGGATTAATAAATTACCATTTTGGGGCTAGACGCAAATTTGGGCAGCAGGAGGATGAAGAGAGGGCTCATCTGTGGACACAGACAGACGGAGCCACTGAAGCTGAGAGCCAGGCTGTGAGCTAGAGGGATCCTGCCGGGGAAGCGGCTGCATCAGGATGCAGTTTTGCCTCTCGCTCTGTTTGTAGCCCCCGATGAGACTAGCATGTGAGAACCGAAGGAAGAGGACTTCCAAGGGAGAACTAGCAGCCCAGTTTCATGGGTATTGAGTGCTGATTTTGTAGCAGATCCATGATTGCATTTTTCTTTTTAAATCAATGGGTCCTGAGGTACTGTGGACAAGGTAACAGATAAATGAAGAGTGCCAAGCACAGGAGAAGACCGAACAACTGCATGCCTGGACAGTGGTTCAGGCAGAAGAAACTGGGAGGAACGGAGGCATGAGGTAGAAGAATGCTTGGGTACCAGAGGGGCAGCAAGTGTCCAGTTGACCAGAGCAGAGTCAGTGAAGAGCAGGGCTTTACAGGTTATTCTAAGCATACTGACTTTATTCTGAAAAGAAGGTTGTTGTGTGTGTGCATGGGTGTTTGCTTGTGCGCATGTGCCTGTTGGGGTCAGGGGAGACTAAGCACAAGTGTAAGGTGGTTCTTTGTACTGGGTGGTTAACAGACTAGGGACAACTGAGAAGGCATCTGCCATGGTGGTGTCTTGTTAAGTACCAGCTGTGATAGACACCTTTCGGTTTTACCACCTATCTCCCTGGAAGGAAAGATCTTTTGAGACACAAATGTGCCCCAGATGAAGTAAGCATTCCACATGCCCCAGTTGGGAACCAGTGATCAGATGGTGGGGCGGAGTGGGGTCTCTTCTGTGATTTTACATTCCCTTCAAGGTCCTTGGCCATGTTAAAGAAGATACCTGGTGACAAAGGCTGAGAAGAGCATGGACGCATCCTTCTGCAGATGGACACATAGGAAAGACCAGAGGAGAGGACAGAACTACAGGGTCTCAGGGGCTCTGGCTGTAGAGTCAGGATGGACAGTCTCACTTCCAACAGCTCTAGCGACTTTCCTAAAGTGGTGACTTCAGCTCATCCCACTAGTTACATCTGCCTCTTCAGAGCACTCTCAGGAAACCTTGTGTCATCATTGTTGATCCCTTAATTCCTTTGTGTCTCTGTATCCTTTCGGGCTAGCTGGACCCATCTGAATTGGGGCATTCAAAGACACTAAAAAAAATCTGTTCACTTGTCAGGTGGTGGTGGTGCACGCCTTTAATCCCAACCCATGGAAGGCAGAGGCAGGCAGATCTCTGTGAGTTCGAGGCCAGCCTGGTCTACAGAGCAAGTTCTAGGACAGGCACCAAAGCTACACAGAGAAACCCTATCTTGAAAAAATTCAAGGAAAAAAAAATCACTCACTCACTCACTCACTCACTCACTCACTCACCCTATCAATCTATCATCTATCTATTATCTATCATCAATCAATCTATGTATCTATCTATCATCTATCCATCCATCTATCGACCTATTATATCTATCTATCTATCTATCTATCTATCTATCTATCTATCTATCTATCCATCATCCTACCTATATCTAGTCATTAATCCATCAAGCCCTCACTGACCAACCATTCCAAATCCTGAGAACACCTGGGACAAAACAGCAGAAGTCAGAAGTATTCTCAAGGAAGGGTATGTTTTACCTTGTGTTGTGGTAGATTTTCCCTTGTAGATAAGCAGTTAAAACATTCTTTCCTTTTCTTCTTTAGCCCCTTATCTCCCCTGTGGGTGGCCCAGTGTCCCTCACACCCACCTTAGTCGTCCACCCAGAATCACTTGTCACTCTCCCTTCCCATCCCAGGGACCCAGGCAAGCTGAAGAGAGTTCCGAAACTATTTGAAATCTGGGACTGAGTCTTTTTCCCCAACTCAGCATTTAGCATCATCTAAAAGATTATGGAGTGGAAGGGGAGCACAGCTCACTGTAGAATGTTTGTGTACAAGTTTGGCAATCTTTTGGAGCAGGAAGCACACGCAAGGGTTTCACAGAATGAAGAGTAAGGAGGCCTTTGTTTTCCAAAGGAGTAGAGACTCGTCCTCAGAATTCCCACAATCTGGCATATGCTATTGTTAGGTGCTGTTCTTCAGTTTCGCATAATGAGTACACCCTGAGAAAGGCGAGCTCCCTCTTTGAAATCTTCTCATTTACGGAGAAACTAAATTCCCTCTTTTCAAATACATTTTCACATGCAAAACAGCAGTCTGTTTCTGCTAAGTCACAGCCTAGCTAAATGGATAATTGAGCGGGTGAATGGGAGCTGCTACTCAGCTGCTGACCTGCAGGGTTGCCACACATATATACTCCCAAATTGCGGTGGAGCGATCCCCAGGAGGCAGAAAGCATGACTGATTTTTCCAATAAAGCTCCAAAAATCGATAATCCCTGTAGACGGAACGCTTGCATCTCTAACCATCTGAGATTTCTTCCTCTGTTATCCTCCACCCCCAAACGGCCCTCTGTCTTTGCCATGGCACCCGCTTGCAATCCCCTCACTCCCAGAACCAAGCCTGCACTCTATTACAGTTCTGCTGAACGTACCTTTTAGGGAGGCTCTGCAATGCTTCTTGATTTAGAGATGCCTGGGTTTTATGTGGTTGTGGGAAAAGTTGCTTAGCTTTTCCCAAGCGCCAATAAGTTCTGATATATGGCTGTGCATGCCTGCATGATTAATGGCACATGCAATGCAAGGACTTGGAGCTTTCAGAGGTCACCCCATGTGTACTGAATAATACAGCCTAGATCCAAAAATACCCTTGGATGAGAATCCTGGCTGCACATAAATGCAATGACATTGCCTGCTTTCGTTGACATTGCCTGAGACTCGGTGTTTCGAAAGGAAGTCACCTCCCCCCAAGCAGGCAATTTCAAGATAAAATGGGAGATCATTTTGGCTCCTTGGATATTTCTCTGCACGGTGTTATAGGTACTGGGCAAAGGAAGGAGGCTGGGAAAATCATGAGGCTGCAATGTTAGTTTCTGACAGGATTTCCAAGTTCAGGGTAGCCAGGCCACATTGTGAAGCAAATTAAATGTCCATGCAAAATATGCTACTGTGTGCAGTCCTGTGGCTGAGAATTTAAATGCACCAAAGTCAAGAGATTCAAAATGATGGTTCCCACAGCAACTATAACTCAGTTCTCTGGTGAATATAAAATTAACTTTATTGCAAAACATGCTGTTCAATTTACGCCTTAATCTAGTCATGGCAGAGTTACCGTTGCTGCGAGAACGCTAACTCTGAATTGTTTTGAATAATTAATTTAATGAAAAGTTGGTGAAAACTTGAACTCTGATAGAAAAGTCTGCTGAAATTTAGGCGAGTTGGCCAATTGTGCCAATATGGAATGGCACTGGGTCAGTCATAGAATCTGAAATTACTTGGTGCACTCTTTGGCCTAGGTACACTGGTCAAGGTAATGGGGCATTGTCCTTAATCCCCAAAGGCACGCTCTTGCAAGGGATGACATTACCAACAGGTGACCGCTTTGCTGGACTCCAAAGAAACCCTGTTGCTGCTGCTCCTACCTGGGGACAAAGCAAGTGATCAAAATATGCAATGATCACCCAATGGTCAGTGGGGTTTGGAGCTCAGCTGCTCTTCTCTTGGACCATTCAGCTGGCCACACACTTCTTCATTTTTGTGAGATAGCTTTCTTTTGTGTAAAACGAGGGCACTAATAGTCTCTGCCTCAAAATGTCAACATGAAGGTTAGAGGGGGTTGGCAGGGCAGAGGACTTAGCAGTACTTGGCAAACTTGGTTTAAGTACTCAGGAATGGTTAGCTGATGAGATCCAGAAATGGAGACTCGGTTGAGTTGGTAGATTAAAACTTGAGACAAAACCAACTATTGGGCCTGTCTGGTTCTTTTACCCCAGACTGAGCTGGCATAAGAGCTGGCAAAGGGGACATAAAACTAGAAGCAGGGGCTGGGCAGATGGCTCAGTGATTAAGAGCACTGACTGCTCTTCCAGAGGACCCGAATTCAATGCCCAGCACCCACATGGCAGCTCAAAACTGTCTGTGACTCCAAGAACTGATACCCTCACACAGACCTGCAGACAGGCAAAACACCAATGCATATAAAAATAATTAATTAAAAAAACCCCAGAAGCAGAAGGTGACAGAAAGTGTTCCCATTGATAGCATATCTCCCTTGAAGTCACTGAGGCCATTCCTACTGAAATTCTAGAAACTATTTCTTCTACTGTATTAAAATCTTTTGATTTCTTTTTTTTTAATTATCTCTCTCCCTCTTTTTAGAATTTCCTTTCAATTTCTCTCTTTATTGTGAGATATTCATGTCATTGATTGGTAGATAGACTGTATGACACATTGCATACATGTTTAACATATAAGAGAGCTGAGCTGTTGCTACTCCCTTCTGAACCATTTTTCACTGTTGGAAGTGATACTACCCCCATTGTGAATGTATACTCTAGACCACAGACAAGAAAGCCCTCTGTTCAAGCCTTAATGTCCCCCAAACTCAGGAGGAACTCCTGATCCACCTAGTGTGTCCTTTTGGTGGCCCACCTTCAAAGCCAGCTTTGCATTTCTAGGAAGTGGGTAATTTTGGCAGCTGAGAAACAACATTTTGAATTGACTCATTGACTTCTCCCTATTCCCTCCCTAGCTGTTCTCCCACACTCAACGTCGTTGTTCTTTTTCCGTGTCTTAAAGGAATCAGATGCTGGATAAAAGGGAAAGGCAGGTTCCCAGGGAATTTTAAGATTGGCTAGCAATCCCTGGGCACCTGCTGTGACCCAGGCTCCAAGGCAAGGGATAATTTTAGTCCCTCCCCCACACAAAGAATCTATGTTGCACTGCCTGGTCCAGGGTTGACCCAATAGTAACTGACTCTGCCAGAGGTATTGTCAAGGTTTCGACAGAAAGGGACAAAATCACAGACTGTGAGAGAAGAGAAAGTCAAAGGCAACGCCCAGCAGTGTGTGAGTTCAGCTTGGAAAGTTATCTTGGCTTGGCTCTACTTTCCCTATTTATGCACTGGCTTCATACCGTTTGCAGGGCCTCGGCCTCCTTCCCCACAAAGCCTTGGCTTGTGGCTTTCTGCGTGCTGTGATCAGTGTCGGTAACATTTTAATGGCTCCTAAAAGACTTAATACTCTAACGCCCGCAATCGTTTGTTTTTCTCTGCTCAGAAAATATTTTAAAGCTATATTACTTAGTGTAACCTAATCTCACTGGTGACGGAAGGGAAATTTGAATGTAGAGTTAAGGGTACCCTCAGAACACAGAGCTCATTTAGAGGCGATGGAAAGAAGACTGCGTGGTTTTATCAGGTGCTCGGCTCATGTGGGATTTCACCCCTGCTTTGCCTGCAGCCTTAGAGGCTCAGGGTGGGAACCTCATCAGCCACAACTCCCCCAACGATTCCTCTGCCTGTCTGGGGCTCCCGAGCGCCCTGCTTTGGCTTCGGGAATCAAGCTCATCAGTTCATCTGAAGGCTGCTGGACTTGAACCAGCGTTCCTTTCCCAGGTGTCTGAAAACTGTCTTTGGCTGATTCGACTGCACTGGGAAAGCGTGGTTTCACTGACCTTAACATTTTCTAGAATGTAGGCACCCCGAGGCTGTGGCAGAAGGGTCCCCGTCACAATGCCTGATTGCTGCATGAATGGATGTAAAATTATCAAGTATGGTGGATGCAATTAGAACCTTGAGAGGCGTCATGGAGGAGGGCGCGGAGAACCAGTTAGAGTCCGAGGAGCTCTCATTCCAGACGCCTAACTGGCAAGTGCAAGCTGATGGCTCCCATGGTAGCAAAAAGGTAATTTCTTGATAGATATTTTTCCATCCCCCTACAGTTTGATTTAACGGGGGAAGGTAATACTTTTTATGCTGGAAGCCTACTATTCCTCCCTGTAGGTCTTGAATGTTTTCATCCCCTCCGTCTTTGAGGAAGAGTGTCCTGATTTGTGGGACCAGACGGGAAGCAGGTGGATATGTCAGCCTTTGTGGTTCCGGTGAATCTAGCGCCTCCCCAACACATGCATTCTGAGGGGCCAGGTGTTCCCCTGGTTCTGCATCTGCCTCTGAAGGATGCTGATGACATGCCTGCATGCAGAGGATGTGGATGATCAGAGTATCATGCTGGGAGTGCCTCCCAGGAACCGGTGGCCTGACCAGAGACAATTTAGAAGGAAGAGCAAGCGATCTAAGAAAATGGAGAATACTTGTGCTGTGCTGTCCCGGGAAAGTTATCAACAGGTTTACACTGCTGAACTGGAGTCTTCTCCCTGGGTCATGCCTGCAAAGCCCAAGGAATTCCCCTCAGTAGAGCTGACAGAGCGCATAGGCCCAGGAAGCAGAGGGGGAAGAGGGCAGGGCAGGGGATTGTGTGGCAAGGCCTTGTTACAGCCACAGAGGGAAAACAATGGCTGAGGAAGAGCCCAGTCCTCTTGGGACAGTCTGATTTTCCTAGCTGATCTATTCAAGGCAACTCAGGAAGGGGAAGGATTCTGGTCTGGGCCTCCACGGTACCTCTTGGGTCCTTCTGCCTAATTTGCATGGCCATTTCTGCTAATCCACTGTAGCTGAGGAGAAGGCATGCACTGGCAGGTCTGGAAGGGAAAGACATCCTAGGTGGCGTTCCCCCAGCCTGACAAAGAGAAAGAGACGCGGGGGACCCAAGAAGCGCAGACTACAAGGCTCTTTATAGTCTTCTTGCAGGACGCAGGTGTCTAACACCCCAGGTGGAAGTTCTAGGTCTCGAACTCTCAAAAGAGAGAACATGGCATTTGAGAACATGGCATTAGACCGATGACAAGTGCAGAGACGTGCTGCAATGGGTGCGGATGTACCATGCTGGGTCTGCTGAGCGGTCAGGTGGGCACATACACACGCATGCATGCACACACAGACATGGACACACTCATACGCACGACAGGAATCAGGCACTGGCTTGTCTTGTCTGTGTTTCCTGTTGGAATTTGGAGCTGGCTGTCTATTGGAATAGATGGGAGGAAGCTAAGAAGCCAAAGAGAGTGGCGGAGGAGGTGGCCATGTTTATGGTTCTTACATGCTATCTTTGCCAATGGTGTAGACCATAGGTTTGAATCAGTAAGTCAGCCTAGCTAGTCTTGTGTACAATGCTTCTTGTTGCCAATCACTGGGTGTCTGGGGACTGCTGCTTGCTGTGAGGTATGCTGAGGCAACACAAAGTCTTTTGAGCTCCTAGGAGAAATGTACACCATGCAAGTACAAATTACCACCATTATACCATGGGCATGAGACTTGTATCACCTTGAATGAATCACCAGGGATGGCTGGAGTTATCAAACAAAAGCAGCCAAAACTGTCCCAGTCTCAATCCAGGTAAATGATGTTTCCTAATTTCCATTACCCCTGCCTTAGAGGCAAACATCAGGGCCATAGAAGAGCATGCCATTGGTCCCCCTGTCTCATTTGAATTACTTGAACAGCACTAATTCCCCCCACCCCCGAATATCGGAAAATTGGGATAACAGACAAAACATCTTGTCTTTTGGCAATTGTTGGAAAAGTAGCCTTTTAAGGAAAAAAAAAAAAAACCCGAGGCTTGTATTTCTACATGGCAACTCACAGTTGGAGCTTGCTTGTGCTCGCCCTCTACAGCTTGGGCATTCTCTAGACCCCTAGACACTTGCTGCCCGCCTGCTTACACTCCTAATATGCGCATTGACTTTGCTCTTGCCTCCTGTTCATGGGGATAGCTGAGCTTTTCTTTCTTTCTTTCTACTTGGTTATGCCCTCCCTTCTCTTCTCTAAGTCAACAAAGATACCCTGTTCATAGTGCCCTCATTATCCAAATCCAGGCCAGCTCCCCTTACAGAGGGAAGATCTGCCCAACCTCCCCTTACCAAGGGAGAAATGAGAAAAGCAGGGTTCCTCTCCCTCTTCCCTCCCTTGTCAGTAATTCCACCTCTAAAAGCTCAAAGTTTTCTTATTCTGAGCTGTCCAGGCAGTAATCCAACTAAATTAGATCATAAGCATTTGAAGGTTTCCATACTAAATAAAAATATATATATAGCTAAGAGAAGACGAGATTTAATTAATGAGTGTTATTTAACAGAACAAGTTGTGCCATAGATGGAGGATTAAGAGATAAAAAGGGATAGGAGGGAAAATCAAATTTTAATGAGTTGCCATCTTTGCTTGCTTTAGCTGAGCTTCCTCCATTGAGGAAATATTAACACTTACGAGGGAACCGTCTGCATGCATATACACGGTTGATACCTGGCTTTCCATTATGCAGTAGCGCTGTGCCACAAATGAATTCAAACCCGGCTTCAAAATTCAAAGCTTCCATCCCTGTATTGGTGGATCTCTTAGGGAAGCCACAAGCAAGGTTCAGTATTGAAGAATACATTTAAAAATTATTGCCAGAAATGCCCGGAAAGGGATCTTGGGTTAGAATACGGCCAAGTCTTGTGTGTGGGGAAAAGCAGGTGAAGTCTGAGATACTACAGTCCATCACTTGCTCCTTCACCAACAATTCTCCATGTTTGTTACCCTGGAGATATGGACATAGTGAGGTCCCTTCTGTCCCATTCCATACGGTACCAAATACGTTAGGTACTCAATAAATGCTGAATATACTTGTCACAACTCAGCTCAGACTAGACTAGTGAAGTATGGACGTGAGACTTGGCGTGCACGGCACGTGAAGGGTTTCTTGTCAGTGCTTATGTTTACGGTCTTGCAGATGGCGGTGGGATTCTTGCTGCATCCCAGTCTCTTGCCACTTACTTTTGCTATGTGTGCTCACTTTACTTAAAGGACTGGGACCGTGTGGCCCTCCTGGGACTGTGACACAGGAGAAGGCTGCAGACATCCGTGTTACCGCCTCAGGCTTAGCTCTGAGGACCCTTTGGTGGGATGCTTGGCACAACCATGTGCTATCTTTGCTGGTCTCAGTTGCGCACATTTTGAAGACATATTTGGGAACCCACGATAAAGGTATGAAGGTATGCTGTCAGTAATTTTTAAGCTAATGTTTATGGAATACCAAGCACTATGCTGGGTATTGCTTTACAAATTAAGTCCCCCTAACAGCAGGATGGAATGATGACTATCCCCAACCTACAGATGAGGAGAATCAAAGCTCCTTCAAAATACATTCCTTGTACAAAGTCAGCCAAGTGGCATGTGATAGGGACTGGATTTGGAGCTGTGTCTGTTTGGTGGCAATGTTATGCACATTCCCGGCACCTCCGCAACCTCTGAACTCACCAATAACGACAATAGTAAAATGCTAACAGCGGAGAGGAAGATGTTACGTTTCTGTAAACCGACTGTGTGAGATAGCGACAGTTTGCAGAGGTTTCTTGTGTGTGCCGTGCATTTCAAATGGTTTAATTCTGGGTCAGCTGTTTTCTGTGCTGGATTTCTCAGTGCTATGGAGGCGTTTCCTTTATCAGACCCCCATAGCGCAGGCCAGTGAGAGAATGGACACAGATCTTTCCTGGCCCCATTATATGGAAATCAAGAGTTAATTCAGTTCCTATTCAAAGGACGGTGAGAAGCTGATAGCAATATGCTTAAGGCATGCAAGTTGACCTGCCCGCATTCTCTGGTTTAATAGGAAAAAAACTGGTTTCTCATATCCCTTCCAATATCTTCACTCACTTTCCCCTGTTCAGGGAAATTGCAATAATCAGTGCTAGCTGGGTTGCCTGGGCTTATCCACACCCAGAGTAGAGAACCAGCCTCAGGGCCACGTGGCTGGGGCACTCTCCACGATGCAGAAGCCACACTTTGACTTTCACGTTACTGCCGGGAGTGTGCTGGGGATGCACGGGTGGTTTGATAACTTATGGAATCAAGTCGGGCACAGACGTTTTCTGTGTGCTTTCAAGGTGATGATTTCATAATCTCTCAGACTCTCCACCCCCTGGCATTGTTTCTAGACACCTATTCAGGGCTGTCTGGCAATCCCTTTTGAAGTTAAAACATAATTTCAAAAATAAAGAAATGCAATTCACACTTATCAGAACCCATCACTTGCATACAGCTTTAGATGGATGACCTCCTGGGCTCAGCTTTAACCAACTCCATTGCCAGTGGGACCAGGCATTGCTGCTACTGAGTTAGGGACTTCTCAGCCAGAAATTCTTAACTCTTTAAATTGTCTAAGACTGTACTCTTATGGAACTTTCTTTCTTCTTCTTTTTTTAAAGTATAGCCCATCCTTCCTTAGAATGGCATTTAGAGGCTGTATGGTTTGAGCTGCATAGTGTTAGGTCCGATGTATGTTAGGATAAGTAGCTTGAAAGACCTGCTTAGAAACTGCTTAGAATTTGGGGTCTAGTAGATGTGTAAGTGCGCCCCTACTCCTTTCCATCTGTGTTTAGAATGAAAGAGGGATCCCAGGGACATGTTCATATGCAGCTTTTTTTTCTTCTGGCTAAAAATGGAAGCAACCATTAACCGAGATGAGGGGAATCTGGGTTGGGGAGAGGTTCTTGACGGAGTCTACACTGGCATTCGGAGTCTGGCCGAGGTTGTTTGCCTTTGGTTTTTGCTGTATCAGGGAATCAAGCACAGCTATGGCAGAAACGAAGGGCTTTTCCCTCAAAGGAACTTAGGGCCAGCTGCTAAGGCTGCAGAGCGTTCCCTGGGTAAATGCAATAGGAGTTCATAGTGGGTTCTAGGGTGTGGCTTGGACTGAAGATACCCAGCTTCCCAATGCATGGAGCCTGGGAGGCAGGGCTGTATGATATCCCAGAGGAGGATATTGTAGACAGCTGGTTTCTCTGAAGGCATAGAGCCTGAAAGGTCTGAAAAGGTTAGGTGCATGCACATGCAGCTTTCTTGGAACTTCAGAACCCCCTGGTGGTGTCAGCGGGGAGTGAACTTTGTAGTTGGGATGAGTCATGGACTTGGACAGGTGATGCAACTGATATAAATCTTTCCGAATGTGTGAAGTAGGCTTGTGGGATTCAGACAACTTGGGTCTAGCAGTCTTACAATGAATTTAAGAAGGTTCAAGATTTCCCCTCCCTCCTCTTACAGTCTGAGAAGGGTTTCCTGTCCACTGTCAGCCTCATTTTGACTATTACTCTAGCTCTCTTGGCAAAGCATGCCAATCTCTGCTGAACCGACCTTTGCACTTGATGTTGGTCCAGGCAGTCAGCTGCATCTTTAGGGAGCTGAGAGTGGGAAGCAATGCCATCGTGGACCAGAGTGGAGGCCGTCTGGAGAATTCTTTGGTTACTGCCATGGGAAAAGTGTGGATTTCCCCTTCAGGGTTTTAATAATCAGAGAAACATTTCCTGGCAGCTTTTAATTACACCGTAGATGCCTCGTCCTATCACCAAGGACCACACAGGCTTCTCTTCCTGATTACAATAAAAAAAAAATGTGTGTAATTTTTTTTTTTAAAAACAAACACTTTACTTAAACTACGGATATTTTTTTAATTAGAAGAAAGATTAACTAAATGAATTTTCTCTTGTAATTTAATCCATTCTAATTATCTGGAGACTGTTTATGATGAAATACTTAAAATTTTGCCTGGCTGCAAAATTCACAAATGAAAAACCTCCAAGCTAGCCGATGGTATGGGTGTCTGCCTCCTGCAGCTCTCTGCTTATAATGGTTCACAGAAGTACAGGAGAGAAAGGGAGGAGGCAAGTGCATCACAATTATGATCGCTATTATTCAAGATGGTGGTACCCTATTTTCCAAAGTCAGTAAAGATGATCTTTTAAATATGCTTATTTTATTATTTGCCTTATATGTATGAGTGTGAGTGTATGAGGGGGAGCTGACATGCATGGGAATGTAACTGCCCTTGTAAGCTAGATGCATCTGCTCTCCCTGGGGTTGGAGTTAGAGGAGGGTGTGAGCCATATGACATGAACTCTTGGCACCAAATTTGGGCATTCTGGAAGAGGAGTACATGCTCTAAAATGCGGAGCCATCTCTCCAGCTCCGGTACAATCTTTTTAATGTCTCGATGACACCCATTATTTCCTAAGTGAATATATGTGGAAAGGCAATCACTTTAAACATAGCTTATGAAATAGAATGCTATGGAGGGAGAGGGTTACTAAGATGGGATCCTATTAGACAAGCAACTTGGAAGGAATGGGAAAATCTGTTTCTGACATGAGCATCTGGGGCATCCTTCTGATAACTAGAGAGATTCTCCCCAGATGTTACACAGGGGTCACGCTCCAAGGAGTCAAGAAACTGCAGTGCGTTAGGAAGGAGGGTAATTGTGAAGGTTATCGGGTTGAGTGGGGACAGAGAATCAATGAGAGTTTTGGTCTTTCTGGAGGGCATGCTTGTTAATTGGTAGAATCAAAACGCGGACTTCTGGATTACTCTTGATTTACAGAGCCAGAATTGTGCTACCCAGAGTTGTCAAGGATGGGGAAGGAATGCACAAAAGAGAGACTGAGCTACGCGCTAAGTGACTTGTGGTATCCTCCATCCAGGAAAAGACAAATCTCTTCTTTTTTTTTTCCTCCCAAATGCTAGGAATCAAATCCTGGGTTTCAGGTGTATTAGGCAAGAGCCCTGCCACTGAGCTGCCCCAGCTGACCAGTCTTCTTAATGCAGACCTGAACATCTTGCCACACTCTGCAATGGCATACCTGTGGTCTCCAGTTAGAGAAATGGCTTCAAAGAATGGAATACACTTGAATTCAGGAGTAACAATTTATAAATTATACCTCAAAGAAGTTTCTTCTTTTAAAAGATACTTATAAAAGTGGAACTTAGAATTAAAATAAATTCATGGCTACTTGGTTCTCTGGGGACACCTGTCTCAGAGTTTGAGAACCTTTGGCCCACAGTAACAAGCCCCAATTTTACACCATGGTTCTATTAACATAAATATTTGATTCCATGTATAGCTGGGTTCCTTGATAGGATGAATAGGTTCAGTTCCAGCTGAGAGATGAAATTCTGAGTTGGCCATGAGAACGAGGTGCAGAACAAACTTTTGTTTGGAGGGTGGATGGAGGCGGGTGTTGGCTGTGGTATGTTACTAACTTCTTAATGGGGTTGGAGGCAGATTTGTGGAAAGGTGGCTAAGGAGGGGAGAATCAGAATCCTTCCTTGCTCTTCAGTTTATGTGGCATAGGTGCTAGGCAATAGTGGTGGTCATAATGACATTAGCTCATGTCCCCAGGGCTCTAACGTCAGGATGAGCACAGTGCCACATACAACCAAGGAAGGATGTACTATTTCACAACCCCCATCTTACAGTCAAAGAAACCGAGGCCCATCAAAGCTAAGAGCTGCCAGGATTTGAGGCTAGGCAGGCTTCCCCAAATGCTGTGACCTTCAGCACTGCCTTAGTAAGCTTGCATTTCTCCTAATCCAGGGAAAGTGGAGGGAGGCAGATAACTCCTGCTTTAATGTTTTCTATTAAAATATACATATAAATGGATGAAGTGGGCATAACTTTTCATCATAGGCAAGGAAACATCCCCACACCCACGGAGATAGATTCTCTGGGGAAACTGGGTATGAATAGGCATCAAGGGGAGCCGATGAACGAAGAACTATTAACAAAAGCACCTTTCCCTTCTCTCCAGGCTCCAACTGCATGCCATCAGAGGGGCCAACAGTCATGGAGTCTGCTCTCTTAGTGCAAGGTCGTTAGTGTATGTTACGGGAATATACATTGAAAAGCTGCCGTGCCGCAGAGAAAAGGGGTTGATTGCATTTGAGTGGCCCATTCACACAAGTCTGCATCACGTGCAATAAACCCTGGAAATGGACGGGTCCCTTAGAGATCATCTTATTCAAGTATGTTCTAGAGTCAGTCAATCACACAGTGCATTTGTGATATTTGCAGTATCTGCACTGTTATTTACTTAATATTTTTCTTTAAATTTACTCAGGCCTAATATCGCTACCTACTATCAGCACATCCCTAAGCAATAACACCACATAATCAGAGGTTTGATGTGGTAGTTACGTTTTCCTGATACTTATTCTTAAGAGCTTTATATAACTAGCCAACAAAGTACATCTGCACCCGATGGACAGCATCTTGTGTTTGGATACAATGCCCTAGGAAACAACTACATGGTCTAATAGCAACAATTCCTGCACAAAGCAACGGAGGTTAGAGATCTTTGGAGACATGTTCTATGGTACATGAACTATGTTTGTCACAGTCAAGCCTAGACTACAGATGTCCCCCTCTGCTGGCCAATGCATTTTCCATGATGCCATGAGGAATGAGTGATATGAGAGAGAGAGAGAGAGAGAGAGAGAGAGAGAGAGAGAGAGAGAGAGAGAGAGAGAGAGAGAGAGAGNTGAGAGAGAGAGAGAGAGAGAGAGAGAGAGAGAGAGAGAGAGAGAGAGAGAGAAAGAGAGAGATCTATCATTAATATCCCCAGGAATTCAACTCCCTAGGGTTGTCTTTCTCTTTCTAACTTTTGAGGTGCTAGTGCCGATGTACTGCCTTTTGCATACATGTGAGAGATCCAGGAATTGCAGACTTGATTCTCTCTGTTAAAGATCAACTTCTGAGTACCCCAGTACAAATTAGGACAGTTCATTCTCTCTTTTCAACAGATTTTACACGTGTTTGCTTTGGGGTGTACAGTCTTTCTGCAGGTGACTCTACCCAATGGTCCTATGCCCTGAGAGTGAACTATGTTTAATTCTTTATTTATGTGAAGTCTTGTGTCTTTCATTAGTGATACAATGAAATTGTAGTTAACAAGAGACCATATACATGATGGTGGTCCCATAGATTATAATAGAATTAAATTTTTCTCCTCAATGACATCAGAGATGTTCATAAGTCATATGTGTGTGGTGTTGCTATAGTAAGCAAAGCCACTATTCATCATTGGAATAGAAGTATAATAACTCATGTAATTTTGAATAGCACACAGTCCTTTGTAATAAATGGCATTGTTGCTGGTTTATACATTTTTGTTGTTATAAATGTTCCCACTTATCAAAACTGTTCATTATAAACAATGTTTTGTAGGTAGCAATATCTATAGCTTTTCATAACTATAACTATAACTATGTTACATTAGGAGAACACATTGGAAGACTGACCTAGATCCTCTAAGTTTGCCCAAGAACTCTATCATGCAATGACAAAGTCATCTAACTATGGAGTTCTTAGGTCATGTCACCACTACGAAGACATAGTAATGTTTTTGATGGCTCTGTGCCTGCCTCTCCGGCTACAGGCTCAATTATTGACCACTTCCTCTGAAACTGTCAGGAGGTGGTACAAAAGATGATTTGAGCTCCCCAGAATCCCTTTCCTCCTCTCTTCTTGATAAGAGACCATGTCACAGCTAGATAGTACTAGATTGCATAGGAAGCCTCCCAGAAATATTTTTACTGGGAATCTGGATTACCAGGTCACAGCATTAGGACAAAGCTTGTGTCCATTACATATGTTCCAGGTGATGCTAAAAGACTTCCTTGAGCAGCTAAGACAAGAGAGCAAATGCTGTCAGAGAAGAGACTCTGTTCTTATGTAAAGTCGTTATTTCTTGTTATTTTAGTTTATATTTCCACGGTGACTTGAAAATATGTCCCTGCCTCTTCTGCCTCCTACTTCTCATTCTGGGTTTGGATGGAAAACATAGAGATCCAGAGCCAAAGGGGATGTCTGGGCACGTGACTTTCCTAATGTGTGATAGAAGGCTTGCATTTGGCCAATTCGTGGGGGAGAAATCACTGCCCTAAAAGTTCACGTCTAACAGTAAAAGGTTTAAATGTTCAGGTTTTTACTAGAAAGAGGAAGATGACAACATGCAGCTATCCTGAAAAGAGTTTCAAGAAGAGCACCCGGAGGATTTGATTAATCAACCAATCAGATTATCAGCTGCTTTCGTGGCCATGGTGGTGAGGATGACTTCACAGGGGCTAGATTCCTCTCAGCTTGAACTTACTGAAGTCATAAAAGCTCAATGTCCAAGGGTAATAGCGACATTATAAAAGGGAGGTGGTAAGAGCTGCATCCATCTCCCTAACTTGGGTGGAAGGTAGAAAGAGTTGTGAAGACAGCTGCCTCTGTGTGACGTTGGCTAATTTTATCAGTGGCTTTTCTCTAAGCTCGCTCCCTGTTGTTCTGCGACTGTCTCCCTCATGGACTGTGACCCTGTCTCCTTCTGATGACAATCACTTAATCAGCACATCTCATTGTCGCCTGGATGGTTTTACCTTGGGTAAAGATTCATTATCCTTATTAACATCTCAAGAAACCTTTTCTTTCCCCAACCAATTAAAGAGGAAAAATAGAAGGGCCCAGTGCAATAGATGGAAAAGAAAACTCGTTTGACATGTGACACCTGCTCAGGTCACTCAGCCCCATGTGGCCCCCAGAATCAAGTTGTCACAATTCGGAAACATGAGCAGAGGTCAGGACCACAGAGGTAAAATACACAGGTTGGAATAACTGCCGCATACACTTCCCGGATCCTCAACAGCTCACCAGATTGGGAAGGCACAGTGTTGGTAGACTGGGTCCCTAGGCAGGGATGGAGGCCTGCATCCTGTAAGAGGGTCACAGCGGAGCACTGTCCACAGATAACTGCCCTCATTTCCCTAGCGATAGGGATGCTGGTGTCTCCTTGTATTCTCTCAACTATTCTGCCAGTCAAACATACCAGCACCCAATTCACCTTTTTATTATATAAGAAATGCTTATCTGAGTTTACTATAGTTCAAGTGATTTGACCTAATAAAAATTCTATAGTTCCATCAAGCTGTGGGGTGATAGCCATCCGATGGTTTTCTTATGTTAAATCCTTCATAATAATAAGGGGTGGTGGCAGGTGATAGGCAGGTGGCAGTTTATAGGAAAAGAAATCCATTTTAAAATCACATTTAAGGAATAAACCTCCTCTAACCACACAATATGCCTTCTGATTTATTCATAGGAGTAAACTGTACCTTCCTCAAATAATGCTAATATATTCCAAAGATGTACATGAAGTCTGGTGATTTAGATTCAAAGTCTATTCTCATCTGTGCAGTTCTATAGATTTTAGACCTTCTATTTAACTTGTTAGGAGTGAATGTAAGACTCATTGTTGGGCAGGTAATTTAGCTTTTATAGTTAACACCAACACATTATACTTTTGATCCACATCTGTAACAATAAACACACACAAACACACACACTAAATTTCCAAATAAAAATAATTTGGTCACAAATTTGGGAACTATGTATCTGACCAAATATGGAGAGCCTCTGGGGCTTCTTGAATGACTTTTGGAAGTCTGCCCTTTCAATGTCTCTTTCTTTTCTTCCTTCCACATCTTATTGCTTCTTCAGTAAAAATAAATGCAACCTATAAAGGCTCGTGTGGATTGTCCATTGACTATTTGCAGGGACTCCTCTGAAACCATCCCTCTCCGACCTTCTGAAAACAGGCTGCAGACAGCCTGAGCACCCAGCGCCAGCCGCCCAACCCTCCTGTCTTACCCCTCTGTTTATTGGCCAGTGCCATTTCCTTCTTATTTATTTTCTACTTTCAAAACATAGCATTTAAGGCTCTGTGTGGAAAGGACCTAAGTTCTTCTCTTTCCCCTGACTGCCAGTCTCCCTGAGGAGGAGGGCTGAGTCTGGGCTTGTAAATTGTGGCATTTACTTTAAATGAAATGACAGGGATGTCTGTTCAAACTAAAAGACTAGAACTCCATGAAGCAGCTCCAGGGGCCAGTAGCCGGGAAGCTTGAGAAGTAATTATGATCCTCTTCCAGCTTTTCAGTGGCCAATCTCACCAACTAAGGGACATTTGCTGCTTTTGAGAAAACGCCGAGAAGAAAACAAGGATGAGACAACACAGGTCCTATTAACTAAGCTGAGGAGCCCTGATTTCTCCCAAGACAAAGCTTTGGCAATCACAATCTTAACAACTACCTTAGAAGAGACTCTTAACATCACTGGGCATCCTAATTCAGAATCAGGTGCTGCGCCGGCACCTCTTCCTTCTCGAAGTATTACGCTGCATACAAATTGGCACTTCCTTGACATCCCTCAAGAACTCATGGGTGTCAGATCGCTGAGATGTGAAACTTGAGTTGAATGCTTCAAGTAGCAGAGACACCCTTTGCTAGGCCATAGCACCCACGGGCCTGCTTGACCCAAGTGCCTGGGTGCTCCTGCCAGTCACAACCTCACTGTTCTCCACTGAGATCAAAGATGCCATTGGTCTATTCTAGTTCAAAGGCTCCAGAGACATCTCTGCTCATGTTCTTGGTCTTCCCTCACATCCACTCTGGGGGTTTTCTCCCTTTTCCTTTGGCCATAAGATCTGTCAAGCCGTCCTTGGTGGTGTCTCTTCCACACAAGGTAGCCCACCTGCCTTTCATTTCACCTCTTTCTTCATCTGGGCTTAAGCAATTTTCTCACTTAGAATTCAGTCACCTTTTTTTTTTTTTAAAGCACTGATAACAATTAGTTTCCTGAGTCTTTTATTTTCTGTTGTGATTGCTCAATGTTGGGGTGTCGCTGGCAACTAACAATATGCCAAAGAACTGGTTATGGTTTGTCCTCTACTAATGCCCTGTGTATGGGCACTGAAATGTGAATTTCATAGAATTGTCAAATGTCAGCAAATGTTTTTTGTTGTTGTTTTTTGTTTTGCTGGATTTCTATCAAGCCTTAAAAACTGTCAGAAACAGTTCTTTGCTAGCAAGCCAAGGAAAAATCCAAGCAGGCCAGGTTTACCCCTTTGGCTACAGCTGGTCAACACTTGCCCTAGGGGGATCTGCCTGCTCTTCCCTCGTGAGAACAAAGCATAGGTTGCACAGAAGTGAGAGCCCATAGGCTCCACTCTGAAGACACTATCCCTGCCCTGTACTTCCCAGACAGGGAAAGAGGCTTTCAAAGTTGAAACATATGAATCGAGAGTTGTGGGATTATCTTCCTTAGGGGTGTTGATTGGCAAGAGCTCCCAGAAGGGAGGGGCAATGGGGCAACAAAGATGTGAGGATGGGGAGTAATTTTGATTTAAACCACAGCAGGCATGCAAAAGTACAGCAAAAACCCCTGAAGAGCGGAAGCCACTGTGAGGACTGTCTTGGTCTTGGGCTGTGCACATCCCTCCCCTGAAAGTCTGGTGGGTTGTCCCTCAGCCTCTGGCAGGGAGTGGAGATGAGAGTGGCTGCAGGGGATGCAGGAACTGGAGCGTCATTGAGAGATTGCAATAACAATTCACTGCCAACGGACTGTCCCAGCAGGGTCCCAGTGCCATAGTTGTGACCCTGATCAGCTTTCTGCCCTTCCGATGGCCAATTCAACGGAATGGAGGTGTGTGTGTGTGTGTGGGGGTGTTGAACATAGAATCAGTTCACTTAATTTCTGTTTGACTGCCCGAATGAACAGCATGGGAAACTGAGTCTGACCTCATTGGTTAGTCCTGCGCAAGATCTTCCTCCTTGTCTCTCACTCTAGATGCTCAATTTGGACTTTGGGGGCTAGCATAGAGGACAGGGCTCCAAACTTATGGCTAGAATCAAAGATAAGTTGAAGCAGGAAAGCAGCTGCTTGGTTGGAGCTCCCCTGGAGGGTCTATGCCAGTAGGTTATCCAGCCTGGTGTGGGAGAGTCCTTCAACAGACTTAGAGAAGCAGCAAAAGCAAAATCCGGAGAGATTAAAAAAAGGGTGGTTGGGTGGATTACTTTGTAATCCTAACTATCGGAGAGAAGAAAGTATTGGCTTCCAATCCTTCGCCAAAGAGATAATCAGATACTTTCAGAGCAGCCTGTGCGTTCCCAGGCAAAAAGATTGGAAAAACAAACACAAAGTGACAAAACAAAAGAAACAAAAATACTCCCCAAAAGGAAAACAAAGCAAAAAACCAAAAACAAACAAATTCCTCCCCAAAAACCAACCCCCCCCAAACCAAACCTCAACTGTAGAAACTTCAAAACCATAATGTATTTATTTTTGGGAGACAGGGCCATGATATATATAGTTCAGGTTGACTTCAAACCAAAGATATCAAAGATCAGGCCTTTACCATTTTTGTGGGGGAGGAGGAGATGTTTGAGACAGGGTTTCTCTGTGTAGCCCCTGGCTGTTCTAGAACTCACTCTGCAGACCAAACTGACCTCCAACTCAGAGATCTGCTTGCTTCTGCTTCCGAAGTGCTGGGATTACATGTGTGTGCCACCATTTCTGGCTTACAAATATTATCGGTTAAGAAATTTATATACGAGTGGTAGCTGAGTAGAGAATGAAGTGGGGCCAGAGGTGGAGCCCTATCCTAGAGACAGTGGCATTGGGGAAGCTCAGGAGTCAACTTACTGGGTGCTTGGATCTACGACAGCTGTACTTGGCTATCCGAGGACCTGGATGGCTTGTGTATACCAAGCATGCCCCCACACCAGGTTCACAGTGGTACCAGCACCAGGGATCCAGGGATCCGGCTAGCCAGAGCAGGGAACAAGGGCACAGCCATATCAGGGTGCTTGGCAGCTGCAGGCACTAACAGTTTCCCATGCATGTGCATTCCTCCCTCCCCAAGAGGAGCACTTTGGATAAGGTTTCTTAACGGATTGGGTCTCTTTCCACCCCAAAAATGCAATCCTGCAAAACAGGGAAAGGCTCTTCCAATGACGGAACCTCACTTTCCCCTTTTCCCTAACCCCATGGAGATTTGGAGAGGCAGTGGGATGTTGGGGGGGGAGCACACGTGTCCCTGAGGGAACAGCCAGTTGCAATGCGCGACCGTCACTACCGATCTACGATTTATGAAAATAAAGCAATATGTGCCTGTTTCGGTGCCTGCCGTTTGCCTACCAATGGTGCAGTGTTCACCATTCCAGCCCTCTCGGCATTCACATTTGCCATCTTTACAGGTCCCGTGCTCAATGCAGCGGGGGTGGCACACGCGCTGGTCACAAGCTGCGCCTGTCCAGCCCTCTTCACAGCGGCAGGCTCCCCCGATGCAGACGCCGTGAGTGCCACAGTCTACTGAGCACACTTCTGGAAGAAAAACAATGATTACAGCTCAACACCACAGCGGGGCGAAGTCCTTCACGGAAGCCAGACCACACACACATGGCTCCAGAGCCGGCCGGAGAGAGGCCTTGGTAGCCATAGCGTCTTTGCAGGTTTGTCTCTTCGCTGGGTGGGGAATCATTTTGCTACTTAATTTTATTTTATTTTTTTCTTCTTCTAGAGCAGTGGTCCTCAACTTGTGGCTCTGGGCCAGCAGCATTATCGTCACCTGGGAACTTGTTAGAAATGTAAAGAAATGCAAATCCTCGTGCTCACGTTGGATCAATTAGATGTATTGTCAGGAGCAGGGGCTCACCAATTCGCTTTAACAAGCCCTCTGGGTGGTTTGGATACTCACTGGAGTGTGACAACAGCTCTTCTAGATACTGAGACCATTTGAGAGGAGATCAGACCGTGGCTGCCCTTCAGCTAAGCCAACAGGAGTTACCCTTCATGCTAAAGAATTATCTGGTGGATTCTGGCTCCCTATTCAGCTGGGGCACTTCCTCACTGAGCACCTGAACTGACCAAGCCACGGAAGCCTGCTGGGGTCCATGCTGCTCCACCGTCCCCAAGCCTATAGACCCACGGGTTCCCCAGATCAGCACTCTACGGCAAGGATAACCGCTGTCAATTATGCTGCGCTTGCACAGCCTCTTTCTCCAAGGAGCTCAAAGTCTTTTGTGGGGGAGGTGGGGGAGGAGACAGACAGACAGATAATCCACTCTGGCGTTCCAGACCTATCACGCGAGGACAAGCACGTGCCAGACATTCATCCTTACAGCAGCCCACTGAGGGAGGCAGGGAGGCATGGCTCGTCATGCCACGGGAGGGGACACCAGACTGGGATGGGCAGTGACTTGCTCACAGTCACAGCGTGTCTGCGGTACTATTGGAACTCGGGGCCGGGATTCTGCATCTCCCCCCATCCTCTGCAGAATGTCGTCAGGACCACCAGCAGATGAAGCCAGAGGTGACTGGGCTGACTCTCTTCCTCCCCGCCACCCCCCTTTTCTCTTTTGGAATGAAAGATTTTTTTTTTACTTTCCTCATTGCAGGCAAAGCGTCACATCTCTTCCCTTTATGATTGTCATGGCAAGCTGACAGCTGTCTCAGCGCCCCAGGAAGGGGCGACATGGTGATGGCTTGCTTGGATAGGCGCTCGTCAGTGAACAGAACCTTTCTTGGAAAGGTTGGGACCGGCTTGAACTGTTGAACTGTTCCATTTATTTTATTTTTTTTTTAAGGTCACTTGGGAAGTAAGACACACACTCTTAGTTTTAGGGAAAATAAAGTGTACAGCGTAACTTCATTATTTCCCTGTCGCCGGAGAACGGCAGAGCTTTATAACATGTTCACGCGACACCCCGAGGGAGCCTCCTTTCTGTTTTATAGGACGTTCTATTCTGTTTGTCTGGGACTGAATTGTTCTGTATTGTTTGCTGCTACCTTTAGGGAGTGTACACAAGAAAACCTATAATGCAAGCAGAATCAACCCTCCTGGGCCCGTCATCCATTTGTGGTGATGGAACCAAAGAGGGACAGGCACCAACACAATCATTTGAGTTTTCGTTTCATCCTCCAAGGCTGCAGACTCCACGGCTAAGGAGGTGAGAGTGAGGAAAGGTACCACAGGACCGACCCAAGTCCCTCGTATCCCAAGTGTAAAGACGAGATTTTTCCCCCAGCCAGAAGGCAATGGAACACAAGGATCGAGTGTGTGAGGAGACGATCTCTTGGCTTACCGACGGAGCAGTCAGGACCCATCCAGTTCGGATCACAGCTGCAGAGGCCAGAGTCGGGGAGGTAAGTGCCGTGCCCACTGCACTGGTCTGGGCACTGGACCCTTGCCAGCTCACAGTTGAGGCCACCCCAGCCAGGGCTGCACAGACATTCTCCATTCACACAGACGCCATGACTGGAGCAGGTGGGATCCAAGCAGTCAACTGAAACCAGAGAAGAGACCTGGATCAGTCATGAACAACGGGCCACCAAGGTGCTGAACTTGACCCACACAAGCCAATGTAGTTGCCTACGTATGACTCATGTAGTCTCTTGACAGCCGTAAAAAAAAAAAAGGGACTTTATATGTTCGAGCACCGAATCTCAAAACGTAAAGAAGACCCAAGAGCCACGAGGGAATTCCTCAGGCACAGTCAGCAAGACCAGTTTTAGATTCTTCACAGATCGAAAGGTGCACCGTCCTGCTTTTCAAACGCTGCACTTTCAACCTTGGCTGATGCCCAGCAGGATCAGGAAATACATGCAGTGTCTTCTGCATGTATGGCCAAGCCCTATTACCCTCCCTCTAGGAGAAGGCGGAGAGGCTCATTCTAACCTCACGAGTCCTTGATTTCAAAACGAGAAAGGAGGATTAGAAGGAAAACCTGAAAAACTCTTAAATGAGTCACTTTCATAATTGTTCCACTTAGGCTCTGTTCAAAATTAGTTTTTCTCTCTGAGAACACACCTAGTGAGGGTGGGAGGGAGGCGGCACAGTGCAAGATGTGAAGTCAGGTGCATGACCCGATCCTTACTACAGGTCCTGAGTAGTGTGGTTGGGCCAGTGTTGTCGGCCATGACAATGGCCCTCCCCAAGAGTGTCTACTGGCAAGTCCATAGTAGATTCCGTGTATATTGTCCCCATGTGTATTATGCTCTGATTCCTTGGCTGTTCTCAAGATCTGGGTGGCTACACATGTGGGGGGATTTGAAAACAATCGCGCCAGAATAAAGTCAAAGCAAGGCCAAACTGCTAGGGGCAGTTATTAAGGATACGGGCTTTACTGTGCGGCTGTGTTCTCAAAGCTTAGATCTCTGTCAGCCTGCATGCTAAGGTAGACAGTATTTCAGCAGGAGGACTGGCTTCCTTGGACGGTCCTAGGGAAGGTTCACGTGGCCTGTGGAGAGGACAGCTCTGTATAATATGGGTTAGGATGGTGAGTGAGACTTTTGCAAAGGGCTGAGCTGCCGCCTGTGGTCCAGGAAAGTGTGGAACTTTTGTCTTCTTATTTGAGAGAGACAAAATTTTCTATGATTTGAAATCCAGCCTACTTACTGAAGAAGCTCTTCTAGCATCTCCTGGACACAGACAGCTGGAGACTAGTTTAAATTCTTCATGTGTAATTTTTTGCGGCCATTCTGTATACATTTGTGCCACTTTGTGGTTCAGATCCTCAGAGGATATCTTGTCATCTCTCCTTGCTTAACGTCAAGATGGAAATTTGCAAGACTGGTTGGTCCCTTTGGTCCCTTAGTCGTGAGATGGTCACTTTAGATAGGAGCTCTTGACCTGCTATGTTGGGTGCCTTCTTTCTTTCTTATTTAAGCATAAAATGATGGTTCTATAAGGTTTATCTATCTATTGATTTATTTATTATCCTGGAACTCATTCTGTAGACCAGGCTGGCCTCGAACTCACAGAGATTTGCCTGCCTCTGTCATCCAAGTACTGGGATTAAAGGCGTGTGCCACCACCACCCGGCAGTACTGTAAGTTTTAATACTGACAATACAGTGACTCTAAATAAGACATCATTTAAAGGATCTATGTCATAAACTCCCTAGTCCTGAGGGAGTCAGACCAGAGAACTATGAATTTATTAGAAATCACAACGTTCCACAAAGCTCTCAAAGAAGAACCCTCTCTTGAGGCAAAACCAATTTTCAGCATTATGAGAATTCCATATTCTCAGGAAGATAGCATTTATGGAAGTCGGTTCCAAATTGTTTGAGCCATGGGGAAAATGGTGACTTTTTCCTTCACCCAGAAAGGTGAATTTTAGTGATTTATTATTAGTTATAGATGTACATAATATTACTTAAAATTGTTATAGTCACTGTAGAATGGAATTCATGTGGTGGGGGAATTGAACTCTGGATGATGCAAACCCTTTGATACCTTCAAATTGGCTCCACACAAGGGGATGGAATGCACCTGTACATAAGTTTGAAATGAGGTTTGAACACATCAGAGACATTTATGGAGGAGTCATGTGCTAGTTACAGTGTTTCCTACTTGGCATGGAGGAGCGCGTATGCTGTGTTTACAATTTACGTAGGAATCAATGACAGACTGCTGTGAGCATGTGTCGTTAGCAAAGTAGATGTCCAGGGCCGATTAGAAAGAGATATGGCGCTATTCTCTCTCTGCTTCTTTTTCCTCCTTCCTTCCTCCTTTCTCAACACAGGGTTTTGCTATATATTACAAGAAGGCCTAGGATTCATAATACAGCCCAGGCCAGTCTTATACTTGTGATCTTTCTGTTTCAGCTTCCCAAGTCCTGGTATTTCTGGTGTGCACTACTACCTCTAGCTGCTGTTTTTTTTTTTTTTTTTTTTTTTGGAAACAATATGTCTTTAGCATCGGCATTTACTCATCCAGAACCAATAATGTTCATATTCTTCTCCTAAAGGCGACCTTGCAGTATAGTTTTTTTTTAAAAATTAATGCGCCCATTTGATATTGCCATCTAATAAGGCAAAATCAAAATACCCATAAAATACATTGTATATTTTTGCCTAAAAATGCTCTCAGTCTATAATTAACCATTTAAAGCATTTGATGAGGTACCAATAAATGAAATATTTAAAATGTATCATAATCTTTTCCTTAAAGGATGAAATAAGAAAACATAAGATAATAAGAAAACTTAAGAGATAATGAAAGTATATGCACACACACACACACACACACAGAGAGAGAGAGACAGAGACAGAGACAGAGAGACAGAGAGAGAGAAGATTTTTTTTTTTCTGCCAGATATATTAGCTCCCTTCTCTGTCCTGAATTATGGTGTGAAGAAAGGAGAAAAAGCCACTAAGATTTATTACCCCAGTACTAGAATGCCATCAAAAGGGCCGTTTATAGTATCTAGAAATACGAGCCAATGTTTTCTCTGGTCAGTGGTATTAGTAAATATGCCCTTGGTGCGCTATAATTACAGAGGCTGATAGAATAGCCAAATTCAAATTTTAAGAGGAATGGTTTTACAATGAATTTTAAACTTGGTTCCAATTCCATCTGATGGTCTTTTTGGCCATGATTTTAGAGTCTTTAACAGGCAGGAGAGACTCTGTGGTTTTACGAAGCTTTATAAATAGAAACAGAAACAGTTGTACTTAGAAGGAGGACATTGGTCTTGCTCACTTAAGTATCCTGTCCCTTGAAACACCAGCTCCTGAAGGCTGAAGTCATTAGAGCTCATTTGGGTAGATTTGACAGAAAGGGTTTGTGAATGCCTTCCCATCTCCAAGGATGGAAAAGGAGGCCAAAGGAGTTTTTACAAACAGTATGTACCACGAACCCCCAAAGAACCATGAATTATGTTTATGAAGTTAAACGTCATTGAAAAATGACTCAGCCATGAAGCTGACATGAAATCATGGCTGACTTAAACAAACTAGTTAGTTCCCTCTCTTCTCCTTCCCGCTTCCCCAGACGTCATCGGGTTGTATCTCCAAAGATACCCTTTCATTTTCTTGCACAGATTTGTTAATAGTGCAACAATGTCGCTGCAGCAAAAGCATGTGCAGTAGCTATTGATTCCACTGCCATTTCAGGTAAGGCATTCGAACGTCATGACTATGATGAATATCAGAGAGGAAAAGGCTAAATGGAAGAAAAAGTGCTGACTCAGGCGTCCTGGTTCCATTTCCTCTTTTGCAATCAGTCTGTGCATCCTTTCTGTTCATTGTTTTTGGGCAGCAGAGATCAATAGGGGAGAACTCATCCTTCTACAGCCTTCCGCGTGGCTTACTTGTTTCACTGGTTGATTCGCTCTGAACATTTACCTAAGACTTCCTGGGAGAGTAAGGCAGTCCATGAACCACTTGACATTCTGCTCATACACTGTCTTTGCTGGACAGAAAAAATACCCCGAAGTCTGACAATGCCTCGTCCCCTCCTTGTCCCCGTACTTTGCTACTGCCCAGCCATACCATGCAGAAGGTTGTTTTAACCTTTCCTGCTGTAGCATTGACTTCTTCCATGTTTTCAGCAAATGCACCTTTGCCTTCTGTAATCCATTCATCTTCAGGAACTTTAACCTTTCCTGCAGAGTTATTAAATCAGTATTTCCTCCATCCTCAACTCCCAATTTGGTTTTATGATAAAAAAAAAAAGCACAGGAAGGTTTCCTTTCCTAAAAGAGGGACAAATGCATAGTGAATGAAGCAGGGGAGATCTGGGGGGCCAGATTTCTGGGTGACACTAAGAGTGTTATGACTGGTCTATTGAAAATTTGTAGAAGAAAAATGTCCTAGAAGCTGACTCTTTTGAGACCACAGTTGTAGACACAATGGAATGGGGATTTATAAGGGCAGCCTACAGGGTGTATCTCAGGATAGCACTGGCAAGACCGAGGAGGAGGAGGGCTGCAACGATGGTTAGGGTTGCATCAGGCCATAGGTCCTACCTAGCTGCATAGCTTTGCTTCTCTGACTTGCTGCAGGTGCGGTCTCAAAAATGACCCACAGTCTCTCAAGCCTGTCTGCTCTCCAAGGACAAGGGGTTTTATTGAAATAGTTACAAAGATGTGCATGGGCCCAAGAATACCAAAAAGAAAGTAACCAAACCATAATAACAGCAAGAAGTCTGCTTTGAGGGTGTGTGTGTGTGGGGGGGGGGGAGCCGAGCTTAGGAATCCTTGCTTCCTTTCTCTAGATAGTTCTAGAAACTCTCAATTAGAGGACTTTAAATGAAACAGAAGAAAAGAGGGGATTTGATCTGGAGAGGGGGCCTGGCAAGATGGCATAGCAGGTCAAGCCGCTTACTACCAAAGCTGAGGACGCAAGTTCAAGCCCCAGAGCCCACACGGTAAGTAAAGAGAACCAACTCCTGGGGCTGGAGAGATGGCTCCGAGGTTAAGACACTGGCTGCTCTTCCTAGAGGTCCTGAGTTCAATTCCCAGCAACAACATGGTGGCTCACAACCGTCTGTAATGAGATCTGGTGCCCTCTTCTGGCCTGCAGGCAGAACAGTGTATACATAATAAATAAACAAATCTTTAAAAAAAGAGAACCAACTTCTGCAAGCTGTACTCTGGCCACCACATGTATGTTGTGTGCATGTATGTGCGAGCACACACACACACACATAAATTTATGCTTTCCAAAAGATATGGAGAAGAAAGGAAGGCAAGGAGGAGAGTATACAGGCAGATAGACAGAGGCAGAGGACAATTGAGAGAGAAAACACAGGAGGAAGATTAACGAGTGAAACAAAACATTCCTTCCAGTTTACCAATTTTGGGTGAAGGTTTTTTTTTTTTTTTTTTTTTTTTCAATACGGGGAGCCC
>NW_026067912.1:10279555-10283632 GCF_014885135.2 Alexandromys fortis | reverse complement strand
TTTTTTTTTTTTTTTTTTTTTTTTCAATACGGGGAGCCCAGTTCGGGGCTGTCTAGCTCAGGTCAAGCCCTGCATGGCTCTCCAGCTGCCGACTCTCCCTGCTTACCTTCCTCACAGTGCTCGCCCTTGTAGCCAGCAGCACACACGCAGTTGCCGTCAATGCAAGAGCCATGGCCCCCGCAGGAAGGGTCGATGCACTGGTTCATGGGTACGTCACACTCGGCACCTTTCCAGCCACTGTAGCACTGGCATGTTCCTTTGGAATACTGTCCATTCCCACTGCACAGGACAGGGCAGGCAGCTGTAAAACCAAAGAGAGGACACCAGGTCACAGGGGATCGACATCTGAAGGACCGTGTCTGTCTGGCCCCGCAGCTTTGCCTCCAACCTTGTAGGCTGAGGACTTAGCCACAGAGGTACCTGGTCACCTTCAAGTACAAAACGACAACCGGGCCATCACACAGTCAGTGGCTCCTGCTCATGTCTGGCCAGGCACAGTAGAGGATGCTGTAGGCCTTTCCTGACTGAATGATCAGAACCACCCTTTGAGGGGCAGCTATGATTCCACCATGCTCTGGAGGCTCAGACTGGGGATCTTTTCACAGGGCTCACAAGCAGGGGCCCAGCTGGAACCCAGGTTAACACACTCTACAGCTATGCTCTTGCCGAAACTGTTATAGAGGCCGTCGGCACTGGCTGGGAGTCTGAGTGTGTTTTACTCATTATTTTATCGTTAGAAAAGTTGACTCCTGTTCAGGACACGTTTGAGTCAATGAATCTCTCTCTGCCTTAGTTTATTACCTATACCATGAAGAAATAAGTGTATCTATTTCAAAGGAGAACACATGCATTAAATTATGAAGATAAAACAAGCTTGGCTTATTGAAAAAAAAACAAACAAAACAAAAACCAAGAGAAGGAGAAAGACAGGCCTAAAGTGTGCCACCTGGAGCATCTTCCACTCCTTGCCTTTGCTTATGGGACGGAGGTTGAAAAGTCTGTGGGGTTGTCTGGAATGCCACTACCTCTGCTTTAAGTTGGCCTTAATTGTGCCACTTCTCACTTTCAGCCTTTATTTCCAAGGGGGTTCTAGTGGCTCCTTGAGGCTCCTGTCATCAGAGATTTGCAATGAACCTGTGTTTTCAACCTGATTGGAAACAGAACGTGTCTCTGACTGTCCCGGTTATGGCACAGGCCTTCAGGAAGAGACCTTCAACTGTGACCCATGCAGGTGTTTCGGTGGCTACTGGTGGTGTCTGTGATTTGGAGCCCAGGTTCTGAGACCTCTTCACGGATGCATGGTGCATATATACGAAGCCATGGGACTTCAGTGTTCCATGAGCAGATTTGCAGTCAGTCAGATCACTTAATCCACGGCCCACCCTGCTTTGCTTGTCCCCTCTGTGGTCACTAACTCCGCTCCATGAGTGTAATCCATGGCCCACCCTGCTTTGCTTGTCCCCTCTGTGGTCACTAACTCCGCTCCGTGAGTGTAATCCACGGCCCACCCTGCTTTGCTTGTCCCTTCTGTGGTCACTAACTCCTCTCCATGAGTGTCTGGCTTCCCAGGGACACGGTAACCTTCTAGAGGATAGGCACAGAGCTTACCAAAGATGACTTCCTGTCAGTTCTCAGTTCTATAATGCTGACTGGCTTGGGTAAACACTTCTGCATTCTTGAAAGGTTTTTGGGAAAACACTAAGAAGTATTTATGAACGACCAAGAACGAATAATGCCTCAAACAGCCCTCATGTTGCAAACACAATGAATTTCCCTCTCAATTTCAAACTGATTTGAAATAATATATCTCAACAGTTGGCATATGATTGATAAGATATTATTTTCCCAAATACTTTATAAGAGGGCATTTGTAGAAACTGTTGAGGATATCATTTCCACAATTCTTATCCTTATGAAATATCTAGAGAGGAATGGAGTTCAAATGACATCAAAGACACCCACTGAATTCAGATAAACCTTTCTCAGTGGAGGGTGCATGCTTCTCAACACTTAGGATGTTAAGAAGGGGATTCTGTAGTTACTAGAGATACTGATTGTCTTGGAAGGTAGAGGAAAGAGCTTGGAACTTCAAATAGGGACCGTGCAAGTGTGAACTAGCAAGAGAAATGATGTACTTTCTTGAAGTCTCGAGAGATATTTGGAGACAAACTAAGTTTGGTCCACGTCAGTTCATCATAGGATGCATGCTAAGCTCAAAGTGATGCAAATGTGTTTGGGCAGATTATGATCCCCTCTTTTGGGATTCTGCAGACATCACTAATGGATCATGGCATCTCCTCCTGAGCCTAGAAAGAACCTGAAAACCGTCATAATGTCCAGGCTAATACTTGCAAGGAGGGTGAGCTGGCATTCAAGAGAAAGCCTACTTTGTCATTTCTGATCTGGGTCACATGGAAAGATCTCCAGAAGGAAGACTAGAATATACATGGTTTCTCACCCCAGTTCCACCCTCAGGCCTGAAATAAGCCACAGTGAGAAATGCATCTAGACAATGGGTAGCCTTCCAAGACTATCTCTGACCTGCATACTGTATATTGGATGGGCTACCTGGAGGGAAGACAAGACCTCAAATCCTCACTGCTGTGGCCCACTGCATATTTTTTTTTATTCCCACAAGGCAGGGGAGGAAGCAAATGATTACTGTCTATATTAGTTGATAAAGGGAAGGATTATTTTCTCCTTTTCTTTTGCACAAACTCCAAGTGGTGGGAAAAATTAGAATGGTCTAGAAAATAAGAATTGGTTTTTATATAAAATCAGATGGATGGGAAATCAAGTTCAAAATGTGACCTACTTAAACTACTCAGGGAACAAGTGAAAACGAGTCAGGTCACGGCGTTCCTAAATGTAGCCCTTTCTCAATTTGTTTGATGCAAGCTTGCTGGGACTGTGGTCTGAGATGCAAGACGCTGATGTTTGCTGGAAAGCAGGGCACTTGGGGGGGGGCTTGCTGACACACCATTAAAAAACCCCAAAGGTTTAAAAGCCCCAAAGGGGCTGATTGGAAGAGTGGAACTCAAGGAATTCACTGACACTGAAACAAAGAATGAAGCCTGCTAGGGGTCGCCGGGTTTGCAACACGGAAAGCCAGGAACCCTTTCTGTAATAGAGTCTCAGGTACTGCCCATCCCAGGGCCCCAGAACAAGTATGTGTGGCGCAGACTTGTCTACATGGAGAAGCTGAGTGGGAACTGAGAACCTCTTGTGAGAACAACTTCTTGGATTTAATGTTTTCGGGGTGTGATCATGTAATGATCATTATTTTTAAGACAGAGCAGAACAATTCTTTGGACTCCATGTCCCACCAAGAAGCAACACAAAGTAGAAGCAAAAAGGGCAGAGATTCTGGAGACAGAAAGTCCCAGGCTCAGCAGCTAGTCTTCATCTGTCAGTTGTGGGGTTTGAAAACGGTGACTAAACTTGGGTATTCAAGATCCTCTTCAGAAACCTGTCTCTCCGAGTGGATGGGAGGGGGAAATGACATAATATGACCAAGGAATCAACGTGGGAGCTGACACCCACGACACAAGTCATGAATGTTCCTGTGATCTTTCAAACTGGATCCCCAGCCTGCCTGACTGGAGGGGTTGATAAGATTAAAAAACAACAACAACAACAACAACAGCCACAGTTCTCTCACACGTGCATTGTGTATATACATGCACACATGCACATGTACGCAAACACACTGCCCCCATAACCAAAAGAGTGCCAAATAGCCTCAACGGAGAGAAGTCGCCAGCTTCTCTCCGGGTGTGGGTGGAAGCTAGTCTTGACTGGTCAGGAACCGTGTGCGAGATGTTTTATCTTCCCGCTTCTCTCTTTCTCTCCTTTATCCCACAGCCTTCCAGGAATAGAACATTGTGCATTCGAGCTTCTATTTAAAATTAATTAAAATGTGTGTACAAATTGACGATTCCTGTTTTACTCAACCTGGTAAATGGAAGTCTTAAGACTCCTGCAGAAGAAAAATAAATTACCGCTGCCACTAACGACTGACAAGTTAACAGGCTGATGACAAAAAAAAAAAAAAAAAAAAAAAAAAAAAAAAAAAAA
>NW_026067912.1:10246650-10279477 GCF_014885135.2 Alexandromys fortis | reverse complement strand
GGGGGGGGGGGGGGGCGGGGAAGATGAATTATCAGGGTTATTTACTTGGGAGGCAGTTGCAGGACCAACCCACTCATCGCCGTTTGAAGAAAAACAAATCCTGTCGACCTGCCACTTTCAGTGGAGCGAATACTCGGAGGGAGTGGAAGGGCTGTAGGGGAGGCTTAATACGATGGATGCGGATGTGGATGCGAGACACAAAATGGCAACAGTCGGCAAGTCATCAGGGAGCTAGGCCCGTTGTGGAGAGGCACTCTCAAACAATACACTTTGAAAGTGATTTGAAAGCCAGTTTTGAAAATTTTTTATTAATTGATTTATTGTGGAGAGAGGGTTTTTCTCCCAGGGCCCAGGTTAGCCTAGAGCTCGTTATGTAACCCAGGCTTGCCACAGACTTGTAGCCTTCTGATTCAGCTTCCCTAGAGCTGGGATTACAGGTGTGAGCCACACCTAGCGCTGCCCCCCCACTTGCGGCTACTTCTTTAGAGAAGGGACTTGAGAATATGCTAGACCCTAGCACCCTAGGTAAATTGTCAAAATTGCAGTGTGGGCTGCATGCCTTCACTCCCAGCAAGTCAACAACTATGGACTGGTAGCTTAGTACTCCACACAGATAGACTTGGTGGCAGAGAGTAGTTGCCTTCGCCCTTCAGAGCAATCAACTGTAGTGGTATTGTGTTTGTGTTTTAACAAACAAAGCTTGCCTGGAGATCAGAGTGCAGAGCTAAGCCACTAGAGGCCAGGCCTCGGTGATACACATCCTTTATACCCGGACTTGGGAGACAGAGGCAGACCAGTCTCTGTGAGTTCCAGGCCAGCCTGGTCTACACTAGATTGATCCAGTCTCAAAGAGAAACAGAGCCAGGCGGTGTTGGTTTACACTTTTAATCCCAGTTCTTGGGAGTCACCCTTCTTCAATCTCCACACTAAGGAGGTGAATAGAGGAAGGGATGTGGCTGGGCAGAGAGAGGAATATAAGGTGGGAGGAGACAAGAGCAGTGCAGTTTGGAGATGCAGTCAGGTGTCAACTGAAGCAGCCGGTCAGAGGACGCAGTCTGAGGACAGGATGGCCCCTTTGGTCTGAGCATCTGGCTGCTCTGCTTCTTTCATCTCCCAGCTTTCACTCTCTAATATCTGTTTTTTTTTTTTTTTATTAAGACCAATTAGAATTCGTGTTGCAATCAACAATCTAACATTTGGGTCATGGAGGCCAAGCAGAGTCAGGGCTCTCAAAACAAAAGCAGTATTCCACTTTCTTTCAAGGAGAAAAAAAAAAATGGTGTTAGGAAAGACGGGTTTCACTTCAACATCCCCGTAAGTGGCATTTCATTTACTGCACAACCAAGTTGGCCCTGATTGTACCCTATATCAAACAATAAACTCTACACAGTGTAAAGAGTTGAAGTATTAGAAAACATCAGAGAGTAATCTTATTTTCTTCAGGATATCTGAAAGATATATTTTCCAGAAAAGGAAAAGTGATTAAGTTTGATGGTATGAAATTTACATCTATTTGACAGTGGATACTGGCCTAAAACTAAACCAGGTCATAGGCAATATTGGAAAGACAGATCTTAACGTGTTTTAGAGAACAAAATTTACTATTTAACCTGTACAAGGAACTTTATAAATCAATACAGAGACAGACAAATGGAAAAGCGGGTCAAGTCCGCATCGGAAACAATACAGCTTGCCAATATAGAAGCTATTCGGAATCTTTAACAATTACATATAAAAATAAATACTATTAAGACGTAATTTGAGGCTTCTCAGATGGGAAGAATAATTAAAAAGCTGTTCACAGCCTGGAAATGCTGCCAGGGCTTAGGGGTGCTGGACTCCGGGGAGGACAGAAGTGTGTGGGGGGGAATCCCAGGCAACATTCAGAAAGATCCTGGGTCCACATACATGGCCCCCCTGCCCAGTGTACGTGCTTAGCACCTCCGTTTCCCTTGTCTGTTAAAAACGGGCAGAGCAATAACGGGCTTTGCGTAAGAGAGAGAATGGGGAAGTTGGGAAGTGAAGTGAAGGAGGAAGCAAGGCCCAGACTCTTCAGGCATTCTATGGGGAGGGGCGGCAGGAGAGGAACGCAGAGGGTGCCTTCTGCCAGAGAGGGGCAAAGCCCCTGGCTCTGGGGGTGGGGGGGGGAAGGGTGGGGCAGCTCCTTAAGCACCAACTTCCTCATTCCCGTTGTCTGTCAAATGGCACATTTAAGCAAGAAAGCGACTCGGGGAAGAAGTACCAGAAGGACAAAACCCTCATCAGGTGTGTCAACTCTCTGGCATTCAGGAGCCATGGGGAAAGCAGCACGCGCTGACTTAAGCACGAAAGTATGGATGCTTTAATTAATCCGGGGTGAATTTAATTGCTTTAGTTAAGTGGAAATCGGGTTAAAAATGATGCCGAGCATGCCGGGGTGTGTTAAAAACATGACATATGAGTTGGATGAATCGATAAATTAAAAGTGCACAGATGTTTTAATTAAACCCAGGGAAGTTAACGAAGATCGCAAGAGACTTTTAAGCCTATGATTAATTCAATTCATTTAAAATACCTGTAGAGATATGGAGACGCCTCCATTTCGAGAGTTAAATTTCTCAATCGATAAGTACTTAAACCGCTTAAAAAAAAATCTAAGGGTGTGTATCTGTGACAACAGCCCCGCTTACATCACGGATATTTAAATTCTTTGGCATCTGTACCTCTGCGGTGCAAGGCCACGGTGAAGCTGTTTACGCTTCTGTTGGGGTTGCAGCGCGGAGATAAATTGGCAACTTCACTGTGCCCCGCCTGCCACAAGCATGGGAGTGTCGCGAAGGCACATTGGCATGCTGTGTATAGAGACACCTGTGTTCTATAGCTCGTGAATCAGACTGAGTTTCTTGTTGTCCCCCCATCCCCTCTCCTGACTGTATGACCAGACACTTTAAACTTCTTATTTCACCTTTAAAGGGAGGTGAGTATCCTGAGGCACTCTATAGGGTTCTCGTGGAAATCGAAAGAAAACGAGATAAATAATGCTTGTGGGACCTGGCTCGGGGTAAGAAATCAATAGATATTATTTTATTATTATTATTTTCATTAGGAGAAAATTGCTCCAACTAGTTACAGGGTAGAATATCTGTCCCCCATCCCAGCCTACATCCTTTCTAGAGACTGGAGGTTTTCCTGTGTTAAGTCTTTTTGAAACAGCAGGGTTTCCCCTAGTCCACGGGCCTCACTCACTTCCCCATTGTTAGACATCCTCGTTTCTAGGACTCTGCAGCTACTTAGCCAAGTGGTTTAGGAAGAGAAAAAATGAGGTTGGTTGTGGTTTGTTTCAAAAGCAAAGAAATGAGGGTGGGTGTCGGGGGAATCCCACGTTCTGGGTCTTGCTGGACAGTCTCAGCTGAGTTCCACAGTAGCATGATTCCAGACTCATACACAAACGTGAACAAAGTCTTCGGCTTCCTAAAGGGCTGGCCTCCAGCTGAAGACTTTGGGAACTGAACAGGCTCTGGAGGTCCCAGAGTTACTGAATTACTGTGACCAGACTCTAGTAGCTACCGCATTGAGATGACTCACCAAGCTACGAAATATGGGAATCACTAACCAAGTGGCAGAGGGTGTTTATGAAATACCAGCTTAACGGGTCAGAGTGGCGAATGCCTGATATCCCAGCGCTTGCAGGGACTGAGGCAGGAGGATTGCCACAAGTTTGAAACCTGACTGCATAGCAAGTTCTAGGCCATCTTGGGCTATAGAGCGAGGCCCTGTCTCACTGAAGCAAAAAATAGACAAAGAAATACCCCTCAGCCCCGAAATATCTCTGCCTCTCTTTTCTGAGACAGCGCGTGCTGTGAAGAGGTGTAGCTACATCATTCTCGCGAAGCGTTCTGCGTGCTGCCTGGCATGTAGTTCATCTTTGCTCTGTGGTGGTAGCAGTTATCCTTGTGCTAGTCTGCTGACCGTGTTCAGTATGGCTGCTCAGTCGCTCGATGCGGAACATGTTCTAGGTGCACCTGCTTCCAGCTCCTCCTCCTGGGCCTAGGTGCCAAGAAATCCACCATGCACAGTTGCTTCTTGAGCCCAGGAGTGGGAGGGAGAAGAGGAAGGACTGGGTTGTCAAAATGCAATGGGCTGTGGAACATTCTGGGGGTCAGCAGCCATAATCCAGTCTCATCTGCATTCAAGGGGTGGTAGAGGGAGACAGAAGCAACCCGGGTAGGGGGCTATGGGATCCGAGCACAGTACATGAGGGAGTGAGGCCACTGTGCAAAAGGCAGAGTGATTCTTTGTCAAGGATGCCTTAAAGGGTGTGTTTCTGTTACGATGGGAGAACCCCTCCCCCGCACCCACTATCTGGAAGGAGCTGAGGGCTTGTCCTTTCTCCTTGGTGAGCAGAGATGAAAGCAGGTAAATAGAAAGAGCCAGTCACCCTGCAGGGGCTGCTGACAGTACTCATTGTTAGGGCTTAGAGAGCTGCCACTGCCTGGAATTGGGGTGTCTACTTAACAATACACTCTCCTGTGGCCGTTAGGGTCCCATCACATCTCCTCAAATCTGTCCTTGTTACATGATCTTACTTTTTCCTTGACACCAGAAGCTTGCCGTGTAGGTTAACTCAGCATTTCTGGAGTGTGTCCTATGTGCTACTGTGCTTTTGCAAGCTTCACACGTGTTTATGTTGACACTTCACAGCAAGGCAACCATCCCCATTACACAGAAGACAAACTGAGGCTCAGTGCGGCTGAATGACTGTCTACAATGGGCACAGCTAACTGGAGGAGCACAGAGGTCAATCCAGTGAATCCCAACGCTGTTGCTTCTTTTTTCCCCCCATCACTCCATCGTTCTGAGGACGCACGTGGGCTGTGAACTAAACGGTATCTCCTGTCTGTAAGCACTTCTTTATTTTGTATTATCCACCCGTAGCCTGTGCATGGTCCTTCCACTCACGCCGTACCTAGGCTGACTGGCTGTCACAGGCATGATTACTCTGACAAATTAACACCATGTTCTCCGGCACTCATATCGGTCACATTTCCGGCAACGTTTTAACTTCGTTAGCCTTGTCCTTTAACTTGAAGTCATCAGACATTTTAGTAGGTATATACTATGGCTTGGGGTACCACACTGGGGACAAGGACAAAGACAGCAGCTACTGCTTTTGATCAGCAAGAGAAAGCGAGCTGTCTTTCCAGCAGAACAGCATGGAAGAGCATGAGAGAGCCCTGGCCCCAATCCTTGCCTTTCCTGCCTCTGAGTGACAGCAGGGTCATTTGTGGGAGTGTTGTCAGGAGGTAGTGATCTTTGACCTGGAGTTCCACAAAAGACCAGCAGTTGAATAGTAAAGTCTTGGGATTCTGGGATTTTTTTTTCCAGATAAGATAGCTATGAGCAAAGAGGAATGAGCAATCCCTGTACTTTGATGGGCTAAATCCTTGAATCTGTGACATGTGGGCCTTAGTGGGCTGTATGGAGCAAGAGCAGTGTGGGTCATGGTTGAACACCATTCTACTTGTTCTCCCGTATCAGAATGTGGTATCGGAGACCAGCTTTGACCAAAATACCACTTACTGGGGTAGCAGTATGGGGATTAGTAGAGTTAGCAACGGGCATGAAGACAAGTAAAAATAATAAAACAGAAAACAAAAGGTAGTATCGGGAGGGAGTTCCAGTGAATACTAAAAATCTACCACATTTAATTTTCCATTCATTTTATACCCCAATACAACAGGGGGAAGAAGACAAAAGACTGCTTTGCCATGATACAAAGGACAACTAGAACAGTTACTTGCTTCAGTACGTGAGGCATCAAGTCATTAGCATTCTGTTGTTTAGGCGGTGAACCCACCCTAGACCAAGAGTCCCAAAGGCAGCCACTCCCCAGGTCAAACCTCCTATTTCAAAAGAAGGAGCAGAAGTATGCTTAAATTTCCTGACCATTGGTCAGGGTAGAGCCATCTTAATGGTCAAAGAACCAAGTAATGACACCCTAGGTCAAGATGTGTAGTCGCGCTTGTCAACAGCCATGAGCAAGCTCAAACTCTCTGCCCTTTAGACAAGGTGGAAACAGGCTTACATTTTTGGGCCTCCACAATGTGGACCCTAAGCACCTGCAGGGAGGGCCCTAGGAGCCTTGGTGAGAGGCGCATCCTAAGCCACATCTAATCCCATGATCCAACTGCCTGGCACTGGGGAGGGATCTGGGAACTGGCATCCATGGTAATCTCCCTGGTAACTATACACAGTTGAGAAGGTCACTGGGTGCCACTGGGGGTATTCAAGGAGAGCAACTACATCTGGGAAGAGGCTTGAGAGTGCTCCAGAGATACTGAGGAGGAGAAGAGTCATGTGGAGAGGCTGGTGGCCACTACACAGGGAAGGGGACCTGAGGACAGCTTGGAGGCCTGGAATGGAAGAGCTGGCAAAGGGGGAAACGATGGTGAAGAAACCCGCCTGGGGCTGCTCAGCGAACATGGCTGGAGCACCAGGGTGGGCCTCAAATGGCCTTGGTGTCAAACTGTGGCTCTGCTAATAAACCCTTAACCATGTTCTTATTGTCCTTACGCCCCCAGATTTAAGAGCAGAACCCTACTACAGACTAATAAGGCACACCGTGCAAACCCCTGTTTTGTTATCCCTTATCTCTCTGAAGCCTGTCTCATGGCTGGTCTACCGTGAGGGGTTTAGGCCCAGCTGTTGGTTTGAATCTCAGCAGTTCTACTTCCAATCTGGGTAATGGTAGCAAGTCATTCAACCTCTTGGGCCCCTCATTTTCTTTATCTCTGAGGTGACTGTCACCTACAGAGCATCACTGGCGGTGTGACAATTATGCAGCTTCTCAGAGTTGGTCTGCACACAATAAGAACTCAATAAATGTCAGTGATGATGATCGTGGTGGCAGCTTGATGCAAGGGCTAAAGTGTGGCCAAGAGGGACTGGGTGGTGGGGGTACATTTGCCTCTTCGGAGAGAAATAGCAAGGTCCTCACTCCCTCCTCTCAAGGCTCCACAGAACTAGATAGGAGCTGAGCCTCACCCCTAGTGGGAAAAAAACCCCACCAAACTTTATGTTCCCAAGTTTGTGGTATTTCTGGGGCTCTGTTGACAGCTGTTTGGCAGCAGGAGTTGTCATTTCTAATAGTTACTAAATTCGAGTCACCTAACAGCTGTGGCTCCCGGTTGTTATGGCTCTACTGTGTTTGGAGACTCCAGTTCAGCATGAATAAGTCCTCAGAGGCGCCCGAGTTTAAGCTGAGAGTTTGTCTCAGCTCACTTCTGAAAAGCAGGGGGACTTTGTATGCACACAAGTCTAGGAAAAGTCAAGCCAATGCAAGACCTTGAAATGAAAGTAAATAAGAAGAGAAGGAATAATAACCCAGAGCCTCCAGCCCCCAGCAAACAGGTTTGCAACGCTGAGGGAGCCCCCACAAGAGGAAGAGCCATGACAGGAAGGCTGGGGGGTGACCCGTGCCTCAGACGAGAAGTGGGATGATAGCTGGGCTAGAGGATCAACTGAGGGGGAAAGGTACCAACCATTGGGAAGTAGACAGCATCTGAGCAGATTCCTTCATCTACGCCATGGTGGACATGATTCTTCACCACAGTTCCCTCGTTTGAGTTTCTTTGAGACTTTTCTTTTTCTCTTTTTATTAACTAACTACTTTTATAAATACCACTAGACTGTATACTTTTCAATTTTTTTAAAAAAAAAGATATGGTGGTATATGCCTGTAATCTCAGCAACTTGGGAGTGGATGCAAGGGGATTAGAAATTTGGGGCTAGCCTCAACTAAAGAGGGAGTTCAAGGTCTTCTTGAACTATGTGAGACTTCGTCTTACAAAACAACAAGGGGAAAAAAAAAGAATCCACTGTAGAAATTTTAATTCTTCTTGAAGGCACAACACTCCCACTAACAGGCTGTGGGAACCTAGCCCAGGCTACCAAGTGCACCTGTGCGTTCAAGCTGGTCTCTGTCTGCTCTTCCCTTGAGGGCGGGGCCTAGTGAAATTCCCTCACACCGGCTATGGCAAATCTACCCTGATCCCCAGTAAGTGCCTTTGACCACGGGTTCAAGTTCTGCTTCCCATCTGTTTGATCTGTCTCACTCTAGGGGCCACCTTCCACGTAGCCTCTGTGTGGTGTGGTCTGCCGTGTCTCCATCTTTAGGGCCTGCTGATACGATAAATCTTTTATATTCATCTTCCTCTGTCGATGTGATTTCCAAGGCGGTTGAAGGATCCTGAGAGCCCCTTTCCCCCCCTCCACTGCTTACAATATACCACTTCTGTGCCTCATAACCCTCCTGCTCTCCCCCTTGGTAACATCTGGGCATTCACAGTTTCCCATCGCAGTGTGGGAAAACGCGCCGCTTATTTCCTTATTTCCTGCAAGCAGGGCCCAGAGCTGCTCTGCACACCTTGTGTTTCTGGCTCTTCATGCAGCGGTCTCCTCCTAGCAGGCGTGAAATAGGCATTTGCATGGTTAAGTTCCCTCAAGTGACTAGGAGTGCCACGTTAGAAGCATCCAATGTTCCTACTGCGGGTCAGGTCCCTTTTGACCTCCGTGCCCCTGGGAGCCCCAGGACAGCAGGGGGTGCAGAATGAGTGCTCCATAAACGTGTGCTGATGGTCCCCAGGCTCTGTGGAAGGATGACTTCAGACGCCTGATGCAGACTGGCAGGTTTATAAGAAGACAAGGGACGGCTGCCTGCACCGCACATCTGAGGGCACGGAGTGCGCAGTGTGAGGTCAAGAGAGTAAATCTGTATTTCTGTCACTTGGACACACACCAGGTCGCTTAGATGTGATGGGAATTGCACCTGCTAACGTGGCACATTCTCCCCCTGGCGGGAGGGCTCGAGTTTGCTGGCTGCCTACGCTAGCAGACTGGCAGAACCCAAGGCTTTTGGGGGTACAGCTGTCAGAGCAGGAACAAAGGTGCTGTGCATTCCTGATGTGTGTGGGGGACCTTGTGCTCATGTCTCCTGCAGTGGTTTAATCCAGAAAGAAGGGAAGCGGTGGTGGGCTCCAGCCAGGAGACGGGGCAGGCTGCTGTGGGCAGCAGGAGGCTGAGAGCCAACTGCTCTTGCTAGTCCTGTGACCTTCCTCTATCAGCTTCAGGCTACTCCCTGCTAACACCAGTTTCTTGGGCTTAAAAGTTGTTTGTGACTGGGACTTCTCCTGGCCGCTGACAGACGGTACAACACCAATGGAGTTGGGCCTTTAAGCTGGTTTGCCCATGCAAAATGTCGAAAGGCAAACATGTGCACATTCATACAACCATATTCAACATGTCTTCATATTTGCATAGGAGCTTCATTCGTCACTTATGTAATTCACTGAAGGGTAAATAGTATCTAAAATGTGTAACTTCAGTCCAGTCATAAAATGTAGCAGACAAGTCCAGATTGAGAAGATTTGCCTAAGCAATGCCGTTCAGAAGGGCCAAGGCCATGAAATGAAATCCAAGAAGAGTTAAAGAACTATCTTGGGTTAGATGGATCAGATGGACCAAGGGGTCATGATAAAGAAACAAAGCGTGGGATCCTGAACCAGATGTGAAATGCAAAAGTGGAAAGAAAAGTCTGTAAGTCAGTTCAAATTACTGCATGGGTGTTAAGTCTCTGGCTTTGAAGTTTAAATTTAAAATGCTGACCTTATAGAGGCTTGGGGGGGAGGTGACTGTGTTTAGAAATTCTCCTGTTTTGGTAACTTGTCTTTATATTTTAAGTTACTTGAAAAATTTTAAATTATATTTGCTGTTTGTGTGTGTATGTATATATGTGTATGTGTGCCTATGCGTGTGTGTACATGTGTGTGCTTGTGTGTGCATATGCACATGTGTGTTTATGCACATGTATGGAGGTCTGAAGATAACTTTCAGGTCTCAGCTCTCTCATTCCACCGTGTTGGTCCTGGAACTGAACTCAGGCTGTGGGTTTCGTTGACAAAAACCCTTACCCATTGAGCCTTCTTTACCATTTTTAATGCTAAAAGCCTTAAAAAAATCGGTGTGGGGAAGATTGGTAAAACTCTGACCCATGTCACATTGCTGCTCTGTGGACAGATGAGACAGTATGCATTCAGTGACTTGCACAGTGCCCAGCACATGCTTAGTTTTTGAGAGTAGAGGGAGTGCAGGCTTCAGCATCAGATCAGCATCAGAGCTGGGGTTAGAGTTCCCCTGCTGGAAGCTGTCCAGGCAGCTGTTTGTGAATCCCTTCTCACACATGTGCACTCAGGGCATTCTCTGATTCTCGGAAGCCAGCGCCTATGGGACGAGGTGCTTAAACTTGGATTTCCCTAAGAAGCCAGGCTTTGGATGGATATTCTGGGTCTATGGCTGGGTTCTTGACTTCTGTTTTGTTTTTTGTTTTGCAGTGCTGGGGATCGAACGCAGGACCTCATGCATTGCATTAATGCAGTTGAGACCATCACTCTACGCTACAGCCCCAGCCCTCACTACTGGATCCCCCCACTTTGATTTTTCAAGACAGGGTTTCTCTGTGTAGCTTTGGAGCTTGTCCTGAAACTTGCTCTGTAGACCAGGCTGGCCTTGAACCCACAGTGATCAACCTGCCCCTGCCTCCTGAGTACTGGGATTAAAGATGTGCATCACCACCTCCCAGCTTACTACTACTGGAATCTTGGTGAGTCATAAAAGGTTAGAAGATGACTTGGCTTAAATATTCAAAAAAGATAAATGTGGCAAAGAAGACAAATCTCTGGATATATATAAAATCTTTGAAACAGGTTTTCTCTGTATAATAGCCCTAGCTGTCCTGGAACTTATTCTGTAGACCAGGCTGGCCTTGAACTCAGAGATCTGCCTCCATCTCCCAGTGCTGGGATTAAAGGTGTGTGTCACCACCACCTGGCAACTTTCTGGTTACTTTTAAAGGGGCATTCACATTTTATATTCATGGCAACTGATTCTAGTCTTTTTTTCAATTTTTGCTTTGGCATTGTTCTCTTTAAAAGAAATATATCTGTGTATGTGTAATGAATTAATTTAAATTAAATAAATTGATTTAAAAATAAGTTAGTAAAAGTACTGATGGCAAAGTTTGGGAAGGTCAAAGTTTGGGAAGTAAGAGCTTGGAACCGGAAGGAAGCATACATGGTTCATAACAAAGCAACTTGACCTGTGGCCGCTTCAATAGCATGAAGAAGGGAGCGCTGTTAGGGCAGAGAGGCAGGCAGCTGCTTCCAATACCCTTAAACCAACTTTGCCTACAATAAATGAGGGATACAGCAGAAAGCAATTTCATTCTTTAAGCGCCTTAATTTTACCCATCATATGCATCAACAGTTAAATTAAAATATGCATACGAGTTCAGAGCCTGATTTCAGGAGCGGCGATTGAGTAGGAAGGAGTAACTCCTCTTAACAGCCACTCAATATTTCTTTCACAAGGATCAATTATAGTCTATGGCTAATGCACGCCTGGAGGGTGCGCCCAGCCACAGCACAGGAGGTGGATGCAAAACACACGCCGAGAGTCCTTTTAAGCAACTGAATGTACACTCCATTACGGATCCATAACGCAGAATGGACACGCGTCTGCAAATGGATTCGGAGCGGAGAGTTCTTAACTGGCCAGGTACTTGGGTCTGAAAGGCCAGCGACTGGATGTGCGGTCAGAGCACACATGGTTTTTAGGATTAATAATACATCGATGTGTGTCAGTGTTAATACACACTTACAGCTCACAGCCCCGCGTGGCTGAGTGTTCGGCCCATTTGCAGCCACATATAAAAGGGCGACTCAGTCCTTCCTCTCATTAATGCCTTCACTCTCAGGCAAATTAGATTACACAAGAAAAGCCATCCAGACGATATTGAGGCTTGCCTTCCTCTAAGCCGTCTCTAGGAAAAGCACTCGACTTGGCAATGCAGGGTCAACCTCCACCCCCACTGGACCCTTTGGAGCCAGCACTGGAAGGGGCCGATAGTGGGCTGTTCTCCTTGTGGGTATGACCCTGTGTCTTGGGGGCGTGAGTGTGCTCTGCTGAACACAACTAAGGGAACTGTTCAGAGACTTCATCTTTTCTGTCTTTCCACATCTGAGAAGTTGACCAAACCTGTATGTTATGGGACAGACAAGATGTCTTAGGAAGGAATGTCACTTACATGGTGGCCAATGCCAGGGATTCTGGGATATAAAAGTCTCATTCACTTAACACTGGGTGCTCATCAGGACGCAAATCTCAAATCTTTTAAGTTACGGAGAGTATCTAGATGTTATTTTCCAGAGGAAGAGATTTGAGGATTGAACAAAGCAATGATATTATTTATGTTGTGGCAGTTTTAGTGATTTTTCATATCAAGGCAGAAATCTTTAGTGAAATGCAAATAAAGGTGATGAAAAGATGACTTGATTATATAAACAAATTAAAATATAAATAGCCACAAAACCAACAACCCCTTTGGCACCTTACAATGGGCTCTACTGAGACACAGAATTCCGAGTCGTACTTAGTACTGCGCTAGTACTCACTGCTGTGCACTTGTTGGTACTCTGCTTTGTACGTATCTACACCACCCGCATTGGACTTCTGACGTCACGCTCCCTTCTCTAGATCAGGAAATCAAAGTTCGGAAATGCTGACTGACTTGCACAAGGTCGCCAAGAGGCAGAGATGTGTACGGGCAAAGTCGAGACCGGAAAACTCAAGCTGAGCGAGGTCTCTTAATGTCCCCTTGCTGTTTTCTACACTTCCCTGTTTGCGGGTGGGCACTCTGTGTTACACGCAGTATCGTGCATTTTAGAAACGAAACAGAAAAGGACAGTGCAACACTTGCGAGTGTGTTTGTGGTGTTCTGGATACCCGTGTGTGTGTGTGTGTGTGTGTGTGTGTGTGTGTGTGTGTGTGTATGTGTGCCCCAACTACACTTAACCCTGAGAGCCAATTCAAGGTCACACTGAAGGTCTCTTCCAAGCCAGGTGTGCAACCTCTAAATTCCTTGTTCTTCAGAGAGTCATTTTCTTTCTTAAATTACCTTTCCCCCAAGAATCCCAAGGCCCCAGCCATTCTTTGCAAAGCAGTCTAGATAAATTAATAATACAATTTAAAACCAATTCCACAAAGATAAATAGCACTTCCTAGATTAGGAGGGTAGCTGGCCAGAATGAATGAAATTCACTAACCCTGAGATGCTTAATCTCCCATTACATAGAAGCTAATGATTATACGAAAGGCGTGATGGTAATTCACTTCTGCTTTTACAGGAAATCCGACCATCTCATTTTTAGCAAATCTTTCTTCTCAGCACACCTCAGTGCCAAGGCTGCCTGCCTTACTCCTATAGGCACACTGGCCGCTAGTCATATATCAAAACCGGCTCCTCGCCAAAGAGGGAGCCTTGGCACATGCGTGGGTTTGCAAAGTTCACATGCAAAGGACTTAATGGGAAGGCGATCAGGGCGCTCCTTCTCCCACCCCTCTGCAGGGGCGTGGTGGACACGTACCTTTAGCACAGTCCGCGCCTAGGAACCCTGGGAAGCAGTGACACAGTCCGGACACGCATTCACCATTCCCGTGGCAGTTACGTGGACAGTCCTGCACCGAATCTGAAAGAGAGAGATGGAGCGATGACCTTCTTCTCCGCCGTGCTTGTGTGGTCGTTTAATAACCTGCCTTTTGTAACGACCCAAAAGGGGGTGGTGAGGATCAAGGGTGAGCGAAGGGAGCAGGGAACAGGCCGCGTCAAGGTCAACACGAGCAAAGCGTGGAGGTAACCAGCGCTGTGCCCGTGCTAACCCATGCTGGACTGCAGGGACAGGCACAGTTTTTATTCTTTTTATTTTATTAAGATTTATTTATACTTTTTGTGTACCAGTTTTTGGTCTACTTGTTTCCGTGCTTTGTACACATGTAGTACCCATGAAGGCCGGTAGAGGGTGATAGAGTCTCTGGAACTGGAGTTGGCTGGCAGTTGTTAGCCATCATGTGGGTGCTGGGAACTCAACCTAGGTCCTCTGCAGAAGCAAGAAGTGCTCGTATTACTGAGCCATCTTTCCAGGCCCCCTTTTGTTGTTGATTTTATTTATTTTTATAGAAGAAACTGTCTATTTGGATTTAAATACTATGGAAGTTTCCATGTCTGGATATTGAAAGGTTTTTAGGCACTAAAAACCTGTCAGCCATGCCTTCACCCTGAAGTTGCTCTACCAATTTAAACTGTGAATTGAAACAAAGGATTCAGGATTCTATCCTGAGGTACAGAGCGTCCTAATCTCAGACTTGGAATGCAAAAATGTTCTCTGCCTTGGGGAATTATGAGAAAAAGACAAGCAGAGTTAGGAACTGCAGGCGAGGTGTGGCTGGTGCTGGACAACATACTGGGCAGTGTGAGCCAGCACCCTGCAGCCTTCTCAGGTTGTGTGAGTGTTTCATGATGTGTGTGCCACAGTGAAAGGAATTCGCTCATGAGTGCATCCCTATCTTAACTGATGTGTGGCTATACTTAAGTCTTATATTCCCCTATGCATGTTTCAGGGTTCTGCAAGAAGCAGGCATTGGGTTCTATACAGTCTTTTTTTTTTCTTTTAAAACCTTTCAGGTGTATGGGTGTTTTGCCTGCATGTGTGCTTGTGTACCACGTGTGTGCAGTGCCTTTGGAGTCCAGAAGGTGTTAGATCTGCTGAGACTTGAGTTGCAGATGTTTGGGAGCTGCCACGCAGGTACTGGGAATTGAACCTGGGTCCTCTAGAAGAACAACCAGGGCTGTTGACCTCTGAGGCATCTCTCCAGTCCCCCACCTCAATAACAGTCATTTAAACTTAATTTTTGTGTTCACAGAATTCTGTGAACACCATTTAGTCTGCTTGCTCTACCCTGCACTAGAATCTTATTCCTGGTTCTCCTTATCCCTAATCTCATCTCATCTTTCAGGGGACTAGTTTGGAAATTTTTCATGTCGATTCAGATTGGCATGTTCTTTCAAAATGATCCTTTTTGTTCTAAATTCAAACAAGACACACTCAAGCTTTCAGATTCCAAACAACTAAGATGATGAAAGGAAAAATATGAGCCAGTAGGTCCAATACATGACGTGACCCAACCTGAGGAAAGGAAGGTGCTGTGAAGGAGTCACGTGCGCGGTATTGGGACGTGTTCTTCACACACTCCTCCCTGCACTGAGTGCTCAAACGGTGCGTTCCAGCCATCTTTCTCTAGCATTCACTTCTATTACCTTGAATCAAGCTGTTCTTCGTTTCTGAGGAAACTCAGTGAGTGGGTTTGCTTTCTTTTTCTTCTTTTTCTTCTTCTTCCTTTTCCTCTCCCCCCCAAATACATAAAGGACTTTAAAGTCCACCCAGCTAGTTTTCTTGATGTCTAGAAGTTCACAGCCCAGCTCCAGCTCCTTTGGGTGAGTTCTTTAAGAGGCTGAGGAGCACACACAGTAGCTGCAGGCTTTGCAAGCTCATCTTTTATTCAAAGGGCACAGGGTGCTTCCATAGATACCGAAGTTAGAAATCTCATGCAGGTTTGGAGGACTGGTGTGCCTGGGCCTACTCCTGTTTCTACATGTCTTGGGGGCCGAAGCCTGGGAATTGGGGTATTCTGGAATATTCCAAAGCATCTATCCAACACCATCTATGTATGGCCTGGGCAGACAAAGGAAATATCTCTGCAGAGTAAAGGGCAGGATCACCAGGTTTAATAGCGAATGCCCCTCTCTGGATTGAAAGATAAGCGTGTTTATGGCCCTTGCTGGACCCAGCCTCAGTAAGCTCACGGCTTCTCTCCTGTGAGACAACTGTACATGTAGGATCACCAGGTTCACTCCTCGATACCCCATAGGCATCAGGGCTTGAAATCCATTGTCTGTGACCCTGGAGTCCTGTGTACCCGTGTGTAGCACATCCTGAGCATGCGTGTGCATGTAGCGGATGGATGGCCATGCTCAGTGTCTTTCCCTATTGCTTTCCACCTCCTGTTTTTCCCCTCACCAAATTGTAAGCTTGCTGATCTTGCCAGCCTGGCTAGCAAGGATCCCCCTGACTCCGTTTCCTCAGCCCTGAGGCTTCAGGCACGTACTGTTGTACTTGGAGTTCTATGTGGATGTTAGGGTTGTGCTCACAGTCTCATGCTTGCCTATCAAGTGCTTTACCAGCCGAGACATCTCCCCAACCCGTCCTGCAGCCTGATGTCTTCTGATGACACCCAGGAAGCAGTGGCAGGCTAATGTGTTAGTTTGTACTTAGGGTAAGATCTCAGACCCTTCACATTTTCAACATAGGGTACAGTGTATTAACTGAGCACCCGTTACACACCAGGAACTGCAGGGGCTCGTGGAATGATACAGGCTCTCCCCTCATTACTTTCCACTGCTACAGAGAATACAAGAAACCCTGCCCCCCCCCAACAAATACATGAACAATAATTACAGTAAGCTCTTGGCAGAGAGTGGTCTACTCAGGGGTAAGAGAGGGAAGCCCCTTAGAGGGGGTAGGTAGGGTGGGCCCCCCTCTTTCACTCGGTACCGAGGAAGGATGAACTGTAACGAGCTGATGAGAACCTGTGGGTGAGAATTCCAGGTAGGTGGGGCAGCTTAGGCAAAGGCTGTAAGGTGAATTGAATCTAGAGTGACTGAAGATGGGGAGCCAAGAGCAGAGCGACGTGAGTTTGGAGAGATCTAGCCAAGGGGTGGGTGGAGATTATCTCGGGCCCCGCAGTTCACCAGCCAAGTCGGATCTTATTCTGAGGCTCCTGGAAACACGTGTGCACTCTAAGCAGAGGATTGGCATGGTGGAGCCTGTGGTTTTGGAAGTTGCTCCTACCATGAGGTACTGACTGCTTCTCACTAATCATGGCAACCTGGGTGTTTGGGTAGAACCGAGTCGCTCTGGGACCCATGTCCCTAGTTCCCAACTTGGTATTTTCAGGCCTAAAGCAGCAAGGGTCTGGGAAGCTCCTTGTCACCATGGTTCTGTACAAGGGGACAGAGATCTCTGCATACTCCCTACTTCTCTGCATGGCCCTGGCTGGGGACATTTGTCCTTAGGCCTCAGCTTAGATGTCATCTGACTTCTGGGTGACTTCTTCCTTCCCTTTCCTCAATGTGGGCTTTTGGTCTCCTTTGTTCCTGTCACCTCTCTCACTGGCTTATGATTCAGGTCTATCTTTTTTTTTTTAATTTTTCAAGTATGTCTCTTCCCCTCTCCCAAGATGAGGCCAGATGCCATCAATGCCTGAGGTCCTTAGTGCCTGCTATACAGTCACAGAACTGTGTCAATGTGTGCGTGTGTACACGATTAAGAAGGGAGAGAATCTGTAGTGAACAAAACTATAAAGGAGTTTAATGAACATTTACTTTTCCTGTGGTCTTATGTTTGAAGCCTTTTTATATTTTTTTTGGGGGGGGGAACCCACACAGAGATGGTTAAGTTCTAAATGTATTGCCCTTTTCAGTCCCTTTTCCAATTATAAGATTATTCTCTTTGAATCAACATGGTTTAAGTTTTTGTGTGGAAGAAACAGTGGAGATGAAGGTATGCTTAGGAATTCAAAGATTTTTTTTTAATTATTGTTTTTTGTGGCGGTGCAGAGATTTGAAACCAGGGCCTTGAACAGGCCAGGTGAGTACTCCACCACTGAGCTCTTCCTGGCTCCAGGAGTTGGGGTTATATACAGTGGGGGCTTACAGTGTGCTTCTAGAACATGCCTCTGTGGTTTCCAGGAGGATGCTCTTTTCTGCGAGGCAGGCTGCTTCTCTGGAGGAGACGACAGAGTCCTGAGTCATGGGTGTCTATAGTGAGATCGCCCCACACCCATCTAACGCTTTCCTTCTGTTTCCCATCATGGGGGGTTTTCCTGCCCCTGACTGCTCTTGAGGGAGAATGTCCTGATGATAGGTGTGTGGGAAAGAACTTCCGAACCAAAGAAAACACTGTTCTTTTCCCACATTTCAGGCCAATTGCTATCATTGCTCTATCAGATGTCTGCCCAACTATTAGGCTGATTATCTTTGACTCTGTCTCTGAGCTACAGCGTAGATGAGAGGAACCCTCTGGGGGAGAATTGCTATTTCCAGTTTTGACAGGCAGGGAGGGTAATGACTGGGGGTGGGGGTAGTCTCCACGCTACCTTTCAGTGTCCATACAGGGTGAGGAAATGGGGCAAGACACCATTGCAAGGTAACCCCAGAAAGCTGGTGGTTTCAGGGGAAGGTGATGCATTTGGCTAGCTCCCAAAGAAATTCAGGACTAAGAGCACAGCCGTGCGAAGCCTGTGCTCTGACTTCAACTCTCTGGTTTCGTGGTTTTGGGTGAATCCTTTTACATTCTCAGCCTTGCCATCCTCCGTTTCCAAACGACAGAGGGATAGAAGCTTCCCCCACCACCATGGCTACTCAGTGGGTTGGGTGAGCTGAAGAACGCCAGTGGCACATGGCGATGGTGAACACGTGATCTGGCACCCTGTGCCACTGCTGTGGTGACCGTCTTTCCACGCCTCTCCACCAAACCAGCCGCCATGCGTGCTCTGTCATGTACTTTGAGAATTTAAATACCAGGAGGCGAAAAGAAAGTCATCGCTCATCATGATCTTCTCATTCTAGTCCCAGTTCTGTTTCTCGTTCCTTGCTTTTGTAAGTTTGTCTCTGCTGTTCTACTTCACTCCCCTGTTGGGACCTAACATCACCCTAGAGATTTCCCATCTGTTGGGAGCTTCCTCTATGACTTCCAGTAGACTAAGTTATGACATGGCTTTGGAGCATAGGTTGGCAAACTTTCCCTGTGAAGGGACAGATAGTAACTATTTAGGCTCGGTGGGCCATATGGTCCCTGTTGCAACACTCAGCTCTGCTGTAACAGTGGGAAAGCTGCCACACACAACATGCAAACAGATGAATGTGGCCGTGTGCCAATAAAACTTTATTTATAAAAACAGGCAGTGGGCCAGATTCGGCCTCTGGGCTTCAGTGTGCCAACTTCTACTCTTGAACATTTGGCTAGCCTTGGGAGCCCATTTTTCCTTAGAAAAAGAATAAGGATCAACCTTAGACCTATGGTCACTACCCAAAGTATGTGATTTTATGCAATTCTAATGCGGTTACTGAGAAAGAATGTAGTCTGACATTCAGGATGGATTACATAGATCCTTTAAGAATAAGAAATTCTTTGAGAAAGCCATGTGGGAGCCCAAAGAGAAGTTCTACAATGTAGTAAGCAGATTAACAGTGTTTCAAGGTGCTTTCCTAAAGTCATAGGCTTCAATTCGTGACTGCTGGATGCAGGCCAGGTTCATTCATGGTGATCCTCACTTTAGCCTTTGGGATAGGATCATCTCATCTTCCTAGTCAGGAGATTGAGGCCCAAGGCGACTCCACCCAGCTACAATGTGGGAAAGAAAATCTGGGACTTAGTCCTGCTCTCTGAGGTCCTTTTCTCACGAATGCCCTAACTCCATCCCTCTAGTGAATCTTAAATCCACGGTGAACGGCAGCTGAGGTAACATGGCGCTGTAGGACGATGATGGCCAGGGCTCAGGAGGGAAGGGCATTCCCACATCTTGGGACCCTGAGGCCCCAGTTAGCACCACAGAACTCAATTTAGTCCTCAGTGGAATGGCACAGTCGCCTGCTGACTCACGGAGCTTTTGTATGGATCAGTTATCAGCAGAAGATGAAAACTCATAACCTCAATGATGGTCACTGCAGTTCCTTCTAATGTTAACATTCGAGGGTTTTCTAGAAAAATGTGATTCTTTACAAGGAATCATCCTTTGGGGGGTTAATAAGCACACGACAGAGGCAATTTTGGATTAGACCTTAGCTTTTGTCTTCATGCCTAGTGAAAAGCAGGCCTAAAACATGTCCAAAGTGATAGGCATTGAATTAAAGCATTTTGAGGCCTTCCTGTTTGGGAATAAATATATGACTTTTAAAAACATCTGTATCTTTTCCCCTGCTGTCTTTTTAAGTTAAACGAAAAAAAAAAAGCCTTTTTTAAATTTTTGACATATTCTCAATTTTTAAGACATTACAGCTGATATGAATGGCCAGTGTTTCTTGGCTCTGCTACAGACTTAGAAATAAAAAAGCATTCTTTACTCCTAGGAGGAGCATGGGAGGTGATACCGGCAGTGCCTCTGCTTTATGAGTAGGGAAGGGAGGCACTTACAAGCCCAACTATGTGCTCAACGTGGTGATTTGAATGAACCGTCCCCACAGTCCAGACATCTAAAAACTTGGTCCCTAGTTGGTGGCTATCTGGGGAGGCTGAGGAGGTATGGTCTTGCTGAGGAAGTATGCCACTGGGGGTGGGCTTTGAGGTTTCAAAGACTTGTACCATTTGGCGTACACCCTGCTTCCTGTTTGCTATTGGAGATGCAAGCCCTCAGTCTTGACTCACAACCCCAGTTGCCACGCTTGCCTGCGGTCACACATTCCTGCTGCGACCTTGGAGGACTGTTACCATTTACACAAGCTCCAAATCGACCCTTCTTCCTGCAAGTTGCCTTCGTCATGGCGTTTGTCACAGCAATAGAAAACCAATAATACCCTCGGGTTGGCCGCACGGTACTTGGTCCCAGCTGTCTGATTCAGACATTCTCAGGTCTGGTAGTGACTCCTGCTGGTTCCCATGGCTTCACACAGTAGACTATGTCAGGGCTGCTGCATCTCGCAGAGAGCCCTCATCATTTCCATCCTACCCTTTACAGAGCTTCCCCTCAGGGACCCCAGACCTACCTAAGACGACTGTGTTGAAGGAAACCATCTCCTTGTCCTTGCCTTCATTGTAGAAGGCCAGGTGCCACAGGCCCACATCCAAGTACTGCACAAACACGGCCTCGTTCTGCACCAGGGTCTGGATGCTCCTGCGTTCCCTGGGCGACTCCACCACGCTCCACTTCTCCTTTCCATCCAGGCGTTCCATGAAGTCATACTGGGGAGCAGAGAGAGGACAAGGTGTAAGGCCCATTTTCGACCTGTACCCTTAGTCAGCATTGCCCATCAGCTAATAGAAAAGTAATTTTTAACTACGCTTTTATAAAGTAAAATTAGCCATATAAGTCATGAAACAGTGTCAGCTATAATTTATTATGCCTATAATGATAATTATTAATTAATTTTCAGTGGTACTGGGCTTTGAACTCAGTGCCTTGCAGATGCTAAACAATGCTCTGCTACTGAGCTGTAATTCCATCCTTGTTCTATTTTTATTTTGAGATGGAGTCTGGATAGCTTTCTTAGGTTGTCTTTGAACTTGTGATCCTTGTGCATCAGTCTCTCAAGTAGCTAGATTTATAGGTGCTTGCCCAAACTCCAGACTTAATTTTTATTTCTATTCTGTAGTGCTGGGAATGAAACCTGAGTTCACATATATGCTAGACAAGTGTTCTTCCACCGAGCTATATCTCGACTCTGTATTATTATTAATCCTATTTCTATTGGTCACAAGCACACATTGGTAATTCTGGAATAAAAAAATACAGTACTTTAATTGCGAGAATTTCCTCCTTACTCTTTCTCTCTGTTTTGTTGGGTATCGAATGCAGGGCTGTTCCCATGCTAGACTTTACATGTAGAGCTGTGCTCCGGGCTCTACATATTTTACAGGGTTAGGGGCTTAAAGTTCAGAAAATTCAAGCATTTTGTTTAAAGTCACACACTTCCTAAGTGGGAAAGCAAAAATCGGGACAAAGTAAGTTCTGTTCAGCTATGACACTTCTGCCTTGATAGTGCCTGGTCTGAAAGAAAGCAACATTTAAATGTTGAAGCCCGTTTTTGTGGAAACCAGGTTGTAAGTTGCTAGAGATGAGCTCAGCACAAATGCACCAGCTAAGGTTTCTGGGGATGAGGGAGCGAAGGCTCCAGCGTTAGCCAAGACAGACATGTTCTAAGCACCAGGTGAAATCTCACGGCGGGGGAGAGGGAGCCACTGAGAACTCTTGGGCAGTGACGGATGTGATAAGAGGACGTTCGGAGGAATTAGTTTTTGGAGGTGGGATAGGAACTGGTCTATAGGGAATGAAAAGTAAGTAGGAAAACTGGTTCAGGAAGTGGAGATTGCAGACTCAGGTGTGAGGCGAAAGGAGTTTGATGAGGACAGTAAGTGAGGGGCAGGCACTCGGGGGACATTCTAAGGGAGAGAAGCCATGAGTTGCCCAGGGGCTGGACAGGGAAGACGCAGGGAAGGCAAAGAGGACACCGATGTTTCTTCCTGTTGACAAGAAAATCGATAAACCCCAGTAGAAATGGATGAATCTCGCAAACTCACAGTCACCACACAGAACAGTTCCTTGCACTCTGACTCTCAGAGAAGACCCCAAGTGCGGAGCTTCGGCAGATTAAAAACCTCTGCAGGATAAAGCGCTGCCTACCTTCCCCTCCATGGAAAGAGTCCCACATACACAGCTGACATCAGCCATAACCCCCTCCTGACTTCATAGCCGGAAGCTCCAGGAATTGCCTAACTTGATATCTCCCTCATCAGAATCGCCCGTCTTCCAAATCAAAAGCCTTAGTAATCTTAAGCACAAAGGCTCTGCCATTAGACGAACCCACGTTTGAATTCTGACTCCACACTCGCTATTGTTTGACGCGGAGTCTATTTTTATTCTCAGGGGTGGTGGCACCTCAAGTTCAGGAATACGGTACCGGGATGACACAAGGTAATGCTCAGGGCAGTGCCAGGGAGGTAAGAAATTAAAAAGTACTTAGTGACTGAGGCCCACCTACGCGCAGCTCGGAAGGACCCCAGGGAGGCGGCACGTGGCTCTAGTCATTCACGTGGGGAGCGAGATGGCCATTTCTGGGAAGACGAAATGGCTCACATCTCAGTAAGTAAGTGTTTGTGGGGAGCTTCCCTCTGCCCCACACTCCACTGCCCACCATCGTCCTTATGGGCTGAAATAAATGGTTTGGAGGGATATGACAAACAGACGCTGCTTCCAGAGACCTTTGTAACTGAGGCATTTGTTCCCTAGCAACCTCGTAAATGTCCGACCATGAACGCTGGTGTCTACAGGCGGCCGTGAGCTAGAGCAATGGCTGTACCTTCCTTGGTCGTGAGAGGAGAAGAATAGGCTTCACCTGGGGTCCGAGTTATCACCCTCAGGAGGCAAAGTTTGGAGAAGGTGATTACTTGTGTGGAGCCATTGCTCACGACTAATTTGGGCATCAGTCATCCGGTGCAGAGCTGGCTGGCCAGCCGAGGGACACAGAAATGGCTCAAGACTAGTGGCGAGTCTTGGTGTCCAGCCAATCAAATGACTAGGGAAGAAGGCATTTTTCAGAGTAGACGAAGGGCATTTATTTTGGCTGACTCCTCAGAGGCCTTCTGTGGAGGTTTAGAGGGCAGTTTTCATTTAGAGGAAATCTGTCAGCCATGGGTTCTCCAACAAGGTGTGAACGGGAGAGCGAGAGAAGATCCGGTGGCCCACACATCTCACTTCTGTATCCCTTTATGTACGTCATCACTTTCTGAGCTCTTATCTTACTCCCTAAATGACACAATTGCTCCTGTGCCTGTCGTTAGTCCACACAGAAGGATGTAAGCTGCAGGCACAGGGACTCAGTGGCTGCTGGAGTATTCAGAGTGACAGCTTCAGGGTTTGCTTGCCTGGGTCAGGCTCTGAGCTCCGGTCTTCACTTGCTTGCTGGCATTTTGCGGAAGCTATCAAGGGCCTGAACCTCTGTCTTCTTGTCCTTGCAATAGGCAAGGCAATGGTTTCCATAGCAAAACATAGCTCTAAGAACGAACTGAACTGATATATTTGGCGCCTGGAACTACGAGGGCCACGCGTGCAAACTGTGTGCTAGAAACTTCAGCCATCGTTATTGGACGTCACGCCCCAACCAAATCTGACTAGAGCAGAAAATGATTGACAAATGTTTCTTGAACATCAAACAAATAAATTAGCCAACTTGTAAATGCATGATATGGAGAGAAACAAAATTGGGATGAAGCAACAGTTTTGTCTCCAATGATCATTTTTGCTTCCGTCTTCTACTGCGCTGTTTTAAATGGGAGAGGAGAGGAGAGCTTTAGCCAGTCGGGCATGACCAGTTAGAATGTGTGTGTGTGTGTGTGTGTGTGATTGGAGGTTGCGGGCTGGGCGTTTGGAAATTCATAAACACCGCCAAGATTTGAGAGATGCTCAGCACTCTGCTTCCTGGTTCAGCACAATAAACCATGTGAATGAGCTTCTTCCCTTATTGTGCCTCATGTCCCTTCCTTCTTTGACGCTCCAACTTGGCGGCCTCTGTGGCGGAGATCACTATGGCACTGTAGTCCCGTTACTGCTAGCTGGGCAGTGCCATACAGGCCCCACAATCCTTTTCATGCTGCCACCAGGTGCCCCGGGAATCTCTCATATAGCCTCTCTCCTCTGCTGAGCGTGCCAGGGCCTGGTACCAAACTACGGCAGCAGTGCCCAAGAGCGCTGTGGCCTGGATGGACGATTAGCACCTGGAAAAGATCCTGGAACTGCTCCAGGAACTATCTATCCATCGCTGCTGGTGACAGCCCGCCTCTGAAATGGTGACCTGCCCCTTCTGCAGGCTTCATGGATTTCTCTGCTCCATTTCTCTTTCCCTTTCCCGTGTACTCCCCAAGATGGCAGCAGATTCCAGCCTTGTTCTCCTCGCTCGTCAGGCAGAAGAGGACGGGTTACCCACGAGAGTGTGGAGAGCCATTCATTGGTGAAACTGCCCCTCTGGTATCTGTAGAGTGCCTCTCCCAGTCTGCCCGCGCATTCCAGTTGACACACCTGGTCCTCTTTCAGAGAAACATCTGGCTTCTCTACTCATAGGCTGATACAGCACAAGCATTGTTCATTGCTCCAGGGAGGGTCCAGAGACACAACGTGGGTCTGGGGAGCCAAGTGTGGAGACTGCAGTCCAGGGCAGGGTCCGGGAGCTAGCAAGGAGCTTCTAGGCAGGGAGACCTGCTGGTTCAGAGTGCATCTGCGATCTAGGATGTGGTTTTAGGCAGTCTCCCTCCCTAGAAGCTCCTTGCTAGCCAAGGGTGATACTATAAGGACAGCATTTCCCGAAGCCTGGCTAGAGCTCCATTTTCACTGGGGACTGATAATTCAGGCTCAGGACAGGACCAGCCACTTCAGGAACAGGAAATGGACACATTCAGGGGCCATGCTCTGCTTAGCTGGCTATAAAGGTCACGGCGCGACACATTCTAACAGGCCACAGAGTTCCCTGAAGGGCATTAGGAGTATATAGCAAACCCAGTCATAACAAAAGAGACACAGTGGCCTCTGTCCCTTTTATACCAGGGGAAGAAGGGGAAACAGTACAGTTACCTGGAATAGAAAACATCCCTCTTCCTCAAAGTGTGCGCTTCCTTTCTCCTTTCCTCCTTCTCTCCCTTCCTGATTCCCTTCCTCCCTTCCTCTTCCTTCTCCCTCTCTCTCCCCCTCCCTTTCCCCCTCCTTCCCCACCCCTTCTTCTCTGACCTTGGAGGAATAACCCTAGCTGACTTGCTGGAGAAGGGCCGTGCCTGTGAGCCATCCCTCATGCCCGGAAGTGGCATGAAAACGCAACTTTTACAAGAAGCTGCAGTGGCAAAGAAATAAACCACAGTAAATATTTGACTGATCCAATTATAAATCTCCCCAATTCTTGGCAGAGAGCAAGGAGGAGTGGTAATTAAGATAACTTAGTGGGTTTCCAGAGGAGCCAGTGGAAAGAAGAGACACCCCGTGCTGGCTGAGCCTAGGCCTGAGGGCCTGGCATTTTCCCAGAAGGGAAAGCGACCGAGCATCCGACCATCCTCACACAGGGAGCACACAACACCCCAGGTTGCTGCTGGAAGCCTCCAGATTATGTACCTGCTAAAGAGGGCGAGGTTAAAGACAGACCCATTGCCCTTCAGGAAGATGTTATTACTGGGTCCAGGACCCTGGGAAACTGGAAAATAACTTTTCTGTTACTTGGAACGTCTGTTTGCTGAGGGTTGACGCGACTGGGAAAAGCAATAAATGGTGACATTTCCCAGAGCCAGCCTGCTACTCTGCTGCTCCCCGGCAGCATCCCTGGCAGTTTCCTTGGTTTCCTACGTCTGAGGCTGAGTCTCCCTCAGTTGACTGAGCATAGGCAGCCAGTGGTGGGATTGTGGGGGCGACATGTGTGAGCTGGGGCTGCTTGAAGTCCCCATGACCATGTAGCCTGGCTGCATTCAGTGGCACAGAGGGTCACTCAAGTCTTGTGCATCTGTCTCTGCTGCCAGCCAGGGCTGTGGCAACGTGGGCCCAGCCGATTCCACATCTTGGCTCAGCACAGCCTTTTCTGCTGGCTTTCCAAGAGGGCTGCACGGAGAGGGATGGGTGGGAGGACCACGACTGAGTAGCGGATGGGCGTGGGGGTGGGGTAAGACTTGCTCGAGTGGGCCCGACTGTCTTAGAGCACTATGTCACTTAGTCAAAGGCAAGAGGCTGAAGGAGGACATTCTCTGGGCCACAGTGAGAAGGCATTTCCTGGCTCCCACACAGGAAATGGGGCTGCTTTTCCAGATCAGGTAAGAGTCCTGTAACTCACTCTGCAGACCAGCCTGGCCTTGAACACACAAAGATCATCCTGTCTCTGTTTCCGGAGTGCTGGCACTAAAAGCATGCGCCACTATACCTGGCTTTCTAAAACTAATATTTATCTTTTTTTAATTATGTGTGTATGCAAATTTCTCTCTCTTTCTCTCTCTCTCTCTCTCTCTCTCTCTCTCTCTCTCTCTGTGTGTGTGTGTGTGAGAGAGAGAGAGAGAGAGAGAGAGAGAGAGAGAGAGAGAGAAAGAGAGAGAGTGAGAAAACATGTGCTTCTTATCTTCCTTTCATTCTGAATGTCTGACTCTCTCCATATCTTGTTGGTGTCTCCTCTGTGCCTTTATTATCTCCTTCTACTTCCCCCCTCTGCCCGGAAGTCCCACCTATACCTCCTGACTAACTATTGGCCCTTCAGCTCTTTATTAAGCCAATCACACCAATATATATTAACACAGTGTACAAATATCCCACAACACCCCATCTTCTTATACTTCTGAATGCTTGGTCCTCAGCTGGTAGAACTGTTTGGGAATGATTAGAAAGCGTGCTCTTGTTGGAGGAGGTGTGTCACTGCGGGTGGGCTTGGAGGTTTCAAAACCCCACCCCATTCCCAGGTAGCTCTCTCTGCCTCCTGCTTGTGGATCAGACGTAAGCTCTCAGCTACTGCTCCAGCACCATGCCTGCCTGCTGCTGCCCTGCTCCCTGCCACGCTGGCCATGGACTCTAACCCTCTGGGAGTACGAACCCACACATTAAATGCTTTCTTTTAGAAGTTGCCTTGGTCACGGTGTCTTGTTACAGCAATAGGAAAGAAACTGAGACAATGATTCTCTGTCTCCGCCTCCCAAGTACTAAGATTATAGGTGTGCGCCGCCAGGCCTGATTTCTAGTTGGCACTTGTGTCAGTCGTAGTGACAAATGTTGATGTGTGTTATCATTTCACGTTCCTAAAAACCTTTGCTCTTTATCTTTGGCGGGAGCAATGGCTGCTGCGGGGTTAGAGAACGAGCTTACCCCCTGGAGCAGGGAGGGCTGCCTGTGCAAGGCTTGAATTGGATTTTCAGGAATCAAGATAACCACTGGCAGCTACTACAAGTTTTCCAAGAACCTAGCTCTCGATGCCAGCCTAGCTGGTAGCTGGCCTGGTTTGCCAGTCCTTTCAAGAGGCCACTGAGGGAGGACCCAGCTGGGCTTGGGCAAAGCACACAGAAAGCGTGCCTGGGAAGCTCCATTGGTTTTTCTGGGTGTTGGTCACACCTGGGTTACAGCGTCGCTGAGAGCCAGCCCCTTTCCAGCTCCCTTCTCTCTCTTCCATGTGTCCTAGCCATACTGTTTGCTCTCTCCCTATAGCTTATCCCAATACGCCCCAGCCTAATGGCATTTGCACCAGCTGCTCCCTCTGCATGGCTGCCCTTCTCCTGCCCACACAGCTGTCTGTTGCTTGTCAATCCTGTCTTTGCCTGCGCATTGCCACGTCAGGAAGGATGCCTCTGACCGCCCACTCTAAAATACGTTTCTTTGTTTCCATTCTCAGCAGAAGCTCATTACTCCTAAAAATCTTGTAATTCCCCAATTTAGATCTCATCTCTGTCTTCTTGGATATGAGCTACTGAAGGGTGGAGCTTATAGCTAGTGACAGAACACACGCGGTAGCCTAGTGGGGATGGGTATACACTGGGTGTGGGGTATACTTAAAGAATAAAGCACACTCATTCACTACACCATCTTGGGACCATGTAGCATCCTGTACCTGACCTCAGATAGGGACCCCCAGCATATCATTTACCCCACCTACTGCTACCTGAGGATAGATAGCGTGGCATCCTCTGGCTCACCTATACAGAATACTGCCCACTCCTGCTGTGATCTACCTAGCACCTGCTACCAATGTACTACCTGTAGAACCCGACAAGCTGGCCACAGACTTATTACGATTGCCTGCAAGAACCTACTAAGCCTGTAGGTTTGCTCCGATGCTGCACCTGTCTAGTTGATCTGGGACCACTCCTGATACCTCATTCACATATCAACATAGATTTGCTACTAGACTAAACTCCAAGGACCATTCAGCTAGTCCACAAGCTAAAATATTGGGGAAACAGTCAAGACTCAAATGCCACTCAACAAAGGTCAGACCAGATAGCCATACCAATAACCACCACCAGTCACCGAAATATAGAAGCCCAGGTCCCACTGCAAAAATACAAATGGCATAAGTAACCAAGACAACATGTCTTGTCCAGAAATTTGCACTCCCATTGTAATATTTCCCGAGAAAGACAACTTAGCTGATACACAAGACAATGATTTCAAAATAGCAATTATAAAGATGTTAGAAGAACTCAAAGAGAATAAGAATAAATGTCTGAATGAAGACAGAAAAACACAAACAGCTGAATGAAATAATGAAAACAATTTAAAATATGAAAACAGAATTTAATAAAGAGATAGAATCTCTGAAGAAAAGCCAAACTGAAATAAAACTCGAAATGGAAAACTCAGAAAGTCAAACAAAAGGCTCAGAGGAAAGCCTCAATAGATTGGATCAAGTAGAAGAAAGGATATCAGGTTTCAAAGACGAGGTAGGGAATTGGATCACCCAGTTAAATAAAATGTTAAATCTAAACAAACAAACAAAACCAAGAATTCTGGGACTCTATAAAAAGACCACATCTATGAACATACAGATGAAAGATGAGAAATCTTGTTTAAAAGCACAGAAGATATTTTCAACAAAATCATAGAGAAAAAACTTCTTAAATATTGCACCTATCAAGGTGCTAGAGGCACACAAAACAGCAAACAGACAGGGCCAGATATTTTCCATGTCATTTAATAATCAAAACACTAAGTGTACAGAAAAAGAAAGGACACTGAAACCTTGAAGAGAGAAAGGCCAAGTCACATAGAAGGCAGGCCCATCAGAATAACATTGTACTTTTCAGAGGAGACATTGAAAGTCAGACAGCCTAGATTAATGATCTGCTAGTTCTGAAACACCACAGATACCAACCTAGATTACTATACCTAGATACTATACTATACTATAGATAGCAAAAATATCTATCATGGGGGCCAGACAGATGGCTCAGTGGTTAAGAGCACTGGCTGCTCTTCCAGAGGTCTTGGGTTCAATCCCCAGCACCCACATGAAGTCTCATACCTGTCTGTAACTATAGTCCAATGGGACTCCACACCCTTTTCTGGTGTGCAGATATACATGTGGATAAAAACTCCATATTTAAAAATATGAATCATAATAACAGGAGAAAGCCAAAATTTCTGTGATAAAGAGAGATTTAAGGAATTTGTGTCCATTAAGTAAGCTCCACAGAGGAAGTTAAAAGGAATACTTTTGTCTTAAGGACCAAATGCACCCAAAAGAACATGAGGAATAAGTAAATACAAACTAATAATAAGTAAATAAAAAATAAGTAAATATAAAGTAAATAAAATAATAATAAGTAAATATAAAGTTTATAGAACAGCTAATCAGAAGATGTTTAAGAAACCACCACAGCAAAACATCAGGAATTAATAAATACTGTTTAATAACAACTCAACATTAATGGTCTCAATTCCCCCAGTTGAAAGTCACAGACTACCAAATTGGGTTAGAAAACAGGGTCCATCTTTTTGATACCCCGAAGAAGCACACTTCACCGTTAATTGATACCACATCAGGGTCCAATGATAGACAAAGGCAGATCAGGTAGAGCTATTTTACTATGTGACGAAATAAGTTCCAAGGCCAAACAAGTCAGAAAACTAGTCAGAGAGAGAGGGAAGGACATTTTATAGTCAATAAAGGAAAGTTCCACCAGAAAGATCCGACAGTTCTAAACATTTATGCACCAAATGCAAGAGCACCTAATTTCATAAACGAAACTCTGTTAGCTCTCAGGTCATAGACTGATCCCAACACAGTGATGGTGGGTGAGCTCAAAACCCAACTCCCAACAATGTACAAATCATTCAGAAAAAACTTAAGTCGAGAAATCCTGAAGTTAAATGACATCAGAAATTAAATGGATCTAAGAGACTTCTACAGGACTTTCCACTCAAACATTAGAGAACACACTTTCTTCTCAACAGCCCATGGACTGTTCCCCCAAATCAGCCACAAAGTAGGACACAAGCAAGTCTCGGCAAATGACGAAAAGTTGAATTGTGTCATGCTTGCTCTTCCAGAGGTCCTGAGTTCAATTCCCAGCACTGTGGTGGCTCCCAGCTGTTTATAATGAGATCTGGTGCCCTCTTCTGGTGTGCAGGTAGAACACTATACATAATAAATAAATCTTAAAAAAAGAATATATGAAAAGAAATAAACTCAGGGCTGAAATTAATGAAATAGAAAAAAAATACCACAAAGAATCAATGAAATGAAGAATTTGTTCTTTGAAAAGATTAACAAGATTGACAAACCTTTAGCCAAAGTAAACAAAAGAAAGTGAACAAGGAGCCACATTGATAAAATCAGAGAGGAGGAAGGAAACATTAGATACTGAGGAAATCCAGAGAATCTTAAGGATAGACTCTAAAAACTTCCACTAAATTGGAATATCTGAAAGAATGATGAATTTTTAGCTATGTATGACCTATACAAATTAAATCAAGATGGAATAAATAATTTAAGCAAGCCCACAACAACCAATGAGATAGAAGCAGTAATCAAAAATCTCCCAACTTAAAAAAAAAGACTAGGGCCAGATGGATACCCTGAAAAATTCTACCAGAACTTCACAGAAGCAATCCCAATCGTCCTTAAATTATTTAAGCTGGTTTGCCCATGCAAAATGTCTAGAGAAAGGCAGACATGTGCACATTCATACAACCATATTTAATATTTCTTCATATTTGAATAGGAAGAAACACTGCCAGTTTCTTTCAATGAAGCCAGTATTATCTGAATCCAAACCAGACAAAGGTACAACAACAACAGCAACAAAGGAGGGGAGAATGAAAAACAAAATTATTGATCAATGCAGGGGCAGACATTTTCAACAAAACACTTGCAAACTGAATTTATGAACACATCAAAAAGATTATTTACTACGATCAAGTTGACATCATCCTAGATATGTAGACATGGCTCAGCATATATCAATCAATAGACACAATCTACCACACAAATAGATCCAAGGACAGAAGCCACATGATCATCTCAAAGTCTTAAGTCTTAGCTAGAGCACAAGGAAACAGAAAAAGATCAAGGGGATACAAAGAGGAAAAGCATTAGTGCAAACATCCTTGTTTGCAGCTGATATGATTCCATACATTAAATACTGCACTGGAAAACTGCAGCTGATAGGCCGGAGGCAGTCCTACCCTTAGGACAAGCCTGCGCCCTCACAAACCTTACATTTAGTTATGATAAGAAGCGATCCCCTTAGGAATGGGGTAGGAAGGAAAGGAATTCCCTTTGTGCCACTCGGTTTGAATGGAAGGGCAACGACCAGGTACTGCCTGTCCAGAGTGAGTCTACTGTTGAAAACCAAGGAGAGCAACTAATGTTGTGAGGGCCCGAGTTTAGGCTGACACAACGCCAAGGTGAGACACAGCCCTGGAAGCTGTGATAAAAGCAGGAGGCCTGGGTGCTGGCAAGCTAAAAACGGTGGGAACACAGGAGGCTTGGCTCAGGCATTCAAGTGCGTAACCCTACCCTTGGTGGCCAGGGGTCAGTCTCATCAACTGGAAATAACACTGGAATTTGGTAGCTCTGTGCCTGAGGTCAGCAGGTGGCCAGCTTCTGGCTCTACCTATCTGCTTTTAACTGCTGAAGAGGCTGGGAACTCTTAATTCCAGTGATTAATTCTAAGTGATTAATACTTTGAAGATTCTGGAAATATGAAGAGCTGCCAGACTATACAGAGTGCTTGCTTCCCATACTCCCAGTGTGGGAGTCACCTCAAGCTCAGACATCAGCCTTCTCAGGCATATCACCTAAGAGGCTCAGGAAGGTGAGAGAAACTGCCCAGCTCATAGCTGCATATCTAAGGAAGGCCAGCAGAGGCACAAGGGAGGGAAGCCACTTCGGGCAGCCCCACCGACACCAGACCCTTGTTCGGGACTGGCTCAGCACCAGCATGCACTATAAACAGGACAAGAGTCCAGAAGATCAACTGATTCTCACACTCTCCCGCCTCCCATGCATAAGCCCAGCTTTCCAGTCTCTAGACCCAGGAGGAAGCGACTCCCACACTTCTGCTTCTGCCTTCACTCCTCTATTGCCTCCTCACCCCGTGTTTATCCTCTTCCGTTCTAACCACACTTTCAGCAGTGTTTTCGCTTTGTAATATTTAAGAATATTCATATTTAAAATGACTTTTACATT
>NW_026067912.1:10245598-10246340 GCF_014885135.2 Alexandromys fortis | reverse complement strand
AAGAGACAGAAATCTTTAATAAATTAAAAAAAATAAAAAAAAACAAAAAAAGAGCAAAAAAATAAAGTCTCCCATCTTATAGTATGCTGTACTTTTAGTTGTATTTTTAAAAAATCTCCATGTTTCTATTTTTAATTCTTCCTTATATTTATTTAACTTATTTTTGACTTTCATGTGATTGGGGAATCTTTTGTTGTTTGTTTTATTTTTTTCCCTAATATCTTGCTCTTTTCTCTTCCCTCAAAACATTTTTCTCCATTCATCTTTGTACTTTCTTTCCCCGCCTCTTTCTTTTTTGAGTCACTTAGTCTTTTTACATTCATCCTAAATGACTTTGAACATCATGGCACATTCTGCATTAGCATTACCATTTGTCTTGTTATGGTCATACAAAGTAAAGTATTATATCGTTCAATTATAAGTGTAATTAGTTTATAAGTCCTTTATAGTTTGATACTGTATAGCTGTTCATTTTCTCTTCTCTGAGTGACATGGGAGAATAAGGACTAAGCAAGAGCACCCAGTAAGAAGATCCCTCAACATAGCGGACAAGGAGGACTACTGAGACCTCAAGAACAATGGCAATGGGTTTTTGATTCTACTGGACCTATTGGTTTCGTGGGAGCCTAGGCAGTTTCGTGGATGCTAACCTTACTAGACCTGGATGGAGGTGGGTGGTCCTTGGACTTCCCACAGGGCAGGGAACCCTGATTGCTCTTTGGGCTGACGAGGGAGGGGGACT